>NC_061120.1:110307524-110438717 GCF_002878395.1 Capsicum annuum | reverse complement strand
ACATTCTCAGAGTTTCTCCATACTGTAAACTCAACTTTGGAGTAGATCTACTTCTATATACCCATCTTATTTAAATTTCACCTTTTAGAATGCCTCCAATGAAAATTAAGGAATTGAAAAAATAATTGAAGGATCTCTAAGATTAGGGTTTCATCAGATCTTGCATCTCTCCTTGTGCTATTCCAGTTATATTCCTGTGCAACAAAGATGATTCTTTAAGTATGTGGATTGATTAACATAAGTTGAATAATGTCACAATCAAGAATAAGTGTCCCATTCCTTGGATTAATGACTTGTTCGACCAACTTCTTGGTTAAACTTATTTCTCTAAGATAAGCCTTAGATATAAATTTCATCGGGTCAATGTTAGAGAGTGTGATATTTTTTAAAGAATTTTTACTCAGTATGGTCATTGTGAATTTTTTGCTTATATGTCTTTTACTAACAAATGATCGTACAACTTTTATCGACTAGATGAATAGGGTAATCAAGCAGTACTTAGATATGTTCATCATAGTTTTCATAGATGAAATTCTTTTCTATTCTCATCGTAAAGGTGAGCATGATATCAATTTGAGGATTGTCTTGCAGAGCCTTAAAGATCACCAGTTATTCACTAAGTTTAGCAAGTGTAAATTTTGTTAAAAATTAGTAGCTTTCCTTGGTCACATTATTTTTGGTCAATTCATTTTAGTTGATCCTCAAAAGACCAAAGTAATAAGAACCTGGCTTAGACTTATCTCTCTATTAGACATTAGGATTTTCTTAGCATTATATGATTACTATAGCTAGTTGTGAAGGATTTTCTTATATTTCTTTCCCATATCTAGACTGACTCAGAAAAAAGTCAAATTTTAGTGGTCCGATTCTTGTGAGAAGATTTTTCAAGAGTTGAGGACTTGGCTAACTTCTACACTAGTTTTGAATATACCAAAGGGTTCAAATTGTTTTGTTGTTTATTTTTATTTTTCTAGAGTAGGCTTAGGTTGTATGTTAGGCAGTGAGGCAAGGTTATAGCCTATTACGCTAGATAGCTTAAGACATGAAAAGAATTGCCCAACATAAGACCTCAAGCTAGCGTCAGTTGTTTTTGCATTAATGATTTGCATGCATTACCAATATGGGGTCCATTTTGATGTGTTTATTGAGCACAATAGTTTTCAGTGTGTGTTCTCATAAAAAAATCTAAATCTTTGTCCGAAAAGGTGGTTGGAGTAGTTGAAATACTATGATTTGAGCGTCTTGTATCACCCGGATAATGTAATATGGTGGATGACACCCTTAGCAAACTATCTATAGGAAGTGTTGCTCATATTGAGAATGAAAAGAAAAAACAAGTTTGTGAGGTTTATCTGCTTGCTAGGTTGAGAGTTCGGTTGGTTGATTCGGGTGATGGTAGTGTATTGGTTCAAAATGGTTTGAAATTTTCATTGGATTGCAAAATAAAGAAAAACAACATAGAAATACTATTTTGTTTAAGTTGAAGGAGGCAGTTTAGAATTAGAAATTTGAGATTTTCTCCCAAGGGAGAGATAATATTATTCATTATGAGGACAAGTTATGTGTTATAGATGTAGATGATTGAGGTATAATCTAATAGTAGTGGCTGACGGTTCTCGGTATTCTACTTACCCAACAGCCACTAAGATGTATTGCGACTATAGAGAAATTTATTAGTGGGACTCTATGAGGAAGGATATTGTGAAATTCATGGCTAAATGTTCTAATTGTTAGCATGTTAAGGTTGAGCACCTAAGACATAGTAGTACACTTCAGGAATTTTATATCCTCTCTTGAATGTGGGATGTGGTGAGTATGAACTTTATTACTCGGTTTTCTCATAGGCGATGTCAGTATGATTTTGTTTGGGTTATTGTATTCTGAATGACTAAGTTAGCCCATTTCATACCATTTAATACATCATATTCATCCAAGGATGTAGCTAGAATCTCTCTTAGAGAGTTGGTAAAGTTACATTTTGTCCCGTTGACCATCATTTTAGATAGGGGTACCCAGTTTATCTCACGGTTTTTGAAAATCTTTCAAAAACGTCTTGGTACCTAAGTTTATCTAAGTATAGGTTCTCACCCACAGACAAATGGTAAGATAGAGAGGACTATTAAAAGTATAGAGAACATATTTAGAGCATTTGTAATTGATTTGAGAGGTAGTTGGGTTGATCACTTGATGTTGATTGAGTTTGCTTTTAATAACAATTATCACTCAAGTATTTAGATAGCTCCATATGATGCTTTTCATTTTAGGAAGTGTACATCTCTCATTAGTTGGTTCAAGATTGATAAGGATACCTTAATAGAGCCATATTTGGTGCGTGAGAGTGATGGAAAAAATTTATCTTAAGGAAAGATTAAAGATAGCCTAGAGTAATTAGAAATCCTATGTTGATGTGGGGAGGAAGGAGCTCGAGTTTGATGAAGTGGATTTTGATTACCTTATTTTTAACCCATTAAGAGGGTGAAGCGGTTCAGAAAAATAGGAAAATTAGTCCTCTCTATATTGGGCCATATAAGATTTTAAGTCAATATTGCAAGGTAGCATATTAGGTATACTTTCCTATAGATTTAGCATCAATGCATCCAGTTTTCCATGTTTTTTGTTTAACAAATCAATTGGTGACAAAGCATTGGTAGTCCATTTAGAGAGTATGGGCGTGGAAGATCGCCTCACATATGAAGAAGTCCCAATTGAGATCATTGATTACCAGATTTGTAGGTTGAGTAATAAAGAGGTTGCCTTAGTAAAGGTTTTGTGTAGGAATTAGTCAGTTGAGGGATCTACTTGTGAAGAAAATGTTGATATGCGACCTAAGTATCCCTACTCTTTACCTCAAACCCAGAATCAGCTTGAGGTAATGATTTTCTTAATTAATTAATCATTTCATGTCTATCTCAGCTATCTAGCAATACTCATTTCATGGTATGCATCTATGAATTAAGTTGGTTCCGTCCATCAGCTATACATTAGGATGTTAATTCTTGATTTGGCTCATGAATGCTTAGTGAATGATCTCAGTTTTCCTTTGTATTCAATCTCATGCAATTATAATCAAGGAAGGATGATACTAAGGTGGTGATATTGTATTTCCCTAAGTTTTTTTAGCTCTAGACCCCTCAAAAGATTTGCCATCATGTTAGTTTTCCAACGCCATAAGTGTAACCTAAATCCGATATTGTGGCATAAAGTAACACCAATTTTCCTCTAAGATTTTGTAAGTTGGCAGTGAGTACGATTTACATAATGACCCATGACCAAACCTCACGAGTCATTATGAGGAGTCATCATCCTAATAGAAGGTTCCTCAGCTTTAATCCCAAAGATGACGCCGCCGCCCCATGATTCGTTACCAATGGTAACTATTTATTAGGAGGGACTCATTCTATGAATAGTGAATGATCCAAATAAAGTCTCAAGCTATGACTCCATAAAATGACTTGTAGTCAGTTGCTATGAGTCATTAGTAAGAGATTCGTAGTCGTACCAAAATATGCGTAAGATTCTAGGACATTAGGTTACAACACAAACCACAACTCATGACAAGTGGTAACAAGTCATGAGATAAGTTATAATGACTGGGAGCATGTTTTCCAGCATGATTCTGTAGGGAATTTTATGTCTTTTCACACTCCTTTAAAATCCAAACCCACAATGTTTGGGCTTTCCAAGGTGTGGTATAAAAGACCCAAAATCCCCAATTCTTGACTAGATCATAAATTCTTCCCAGAGAAATCAAAGGGGCAATTTTCATTTCTTCCTAAGAGCAATCTAGGTTTTCTTAAGAACAATGTAAATTAAAAGGATATCTCTAAGGCTTCCATTTATAGGTATGTGGGATTTTATCAATGAGTCCCATTCACCCACTGAGTCCCAAGAAATCGCTATGTTTATAAGTGTTAAACTCTTTTCTGTTTTATAGGATTCTAAGATAAACATGAATTATATCAATTTTCTCACGATTGTTTAGATTATGACCCATGAAAATATGGTCCCTTACATGAATTGTGTTTCTATATATTTTATAATGCAGATATCTATATTATGTTTAGTTATTACAAAATTATATGATGTTCATGATTATTTGTACCATGGTTAGTTCCATAATTACCATCATTAGTAAGTGGTAAGTTATGAACAATAATACCTAGGTTCTCCTACATGTTATAGTTTTTAGGTTACAATTCAATCAAATTATTCTTGTATAGTTAAATTAAGATTATTATCATATTGAGCATTATTAATTATAGATTATGTTAAATAGTTATCAGTATACATGTTAGTTCTATCTGGAGTAATACTTAGCATCGAGTGAACACAGGGATAAGGCTCACCCACTAGTTCAGAAATGAGAACTTTAGTAGATGTTCGTAAGTTCCAGAACTATGGCTCCAAAGTAGTTTATGAGGGGTCACCCACTAGTAGAGGGTTGATACCCTAGTACTAAGTGACACTAGTTTAGTGGATTAACTATATCCAATATTGGTACCCTTGATAAGGTACGAGCACCCATCTAACTCGATTTATTAGTAGGGTACTAATTTTGTTCAGATTAGGGTATACCAGTTATAGTTAGCTCCTGATGTCTTCCGTTCAGTATTAGTTTATATAATAAATTTATGTTCCATCTAAAATATGCATGAACTCGTATTCAGTTATCAAGTTATCTAGTTTATTCAGTACGTGTTATACTATATCTTTCATTAAGTTTGCCTATACATACTTTCATGCTCGATTATATCAGTTAATTTTCTTATCACACATACTCTACACATTTAAATTACTAATTGTATACGTTCTTTTATGTAATATTGTCTTAAAATATAGGTTAGAATTCCCAGTTTCTAGGTCACACCTAGTCCATTCCTATGCCACTCAGTAGCAGTTGTAGTGAGTCCTTATCCTTTGAAAAATGGTTATATGTTGTTATTTTTAGTTTCTTATTTTACTTTATTCATTCAGAGATAGTTGGGGACTAGTCCCATTATCTCATCATGTTGTAGAGGCTTTCAGCTAGTCAACCATATTTTTTATTTTATCAGATATTCAGACATGATTTATATTATTTTCAATATCATTTAATTTCAGATTTTGTAGTTATCTTCTAAATAGTATTTCATAATTTTTTGTTAGTGCTCACAGTAGGTGTCAGACCATGGGTTATCTCAGGGTCACTTTTTCGTCTAAGCACCATGTTTTGACTAGGGGTAGTCTCGGGTCATAATACTTTTGTACTAGAGTAGTCTCTATGATGTATTTAGAGATAAGTTGTATTAGTATAATTATTTGTACTTCACTTTTGATTCTTTTTATGAAGAAGCTCTTGTACTGATACCACCAAGTTTTTGAACTATATTGTCTGTTTGATCTCTAATTACATCTTTTCTTTTTTAATCTCTATAGCTAGTCCATTACTAGCCATTCTAGACTATGATTTTGGTTTTCTAATAACGGGTTATAGTAGGCACCATCATGACCTTAGAAATTAGGTGTTAACAAATTGGTATCAGAGCTAGGTTCATTGGTGTATTAGTAAAAGAGCTAATTGCTTAATAGAGTCCTTCAAATATGCGTGGAGACATTTGTAACCTATCTTAGAGAGGCAACAAATAGATTGTTAGAAAAAAAATTTCTTGACTATTATATGGGTATTCACATTTTTTATGGTACTTAAGCATATTCTTTCACTTTATCCTATCTCAAACGTACAATATGAGATGGTTAGTAGATACGGATAGGACTTTAGTGTATCTTTTGGTGTTTTATTAGACTAGAGAGTTATAGATTGATATCAAAAATCTTCTGTATCATCCAATGGATTTGACACGAACTTATGCTCCAGAACTTCATTCCTTTTAATTTATCATTATGGGTCTGAATCATACTACATATCCCTTCCATCCATGAATGATATTCAATTTATTGAGCAATTTTCAAATATAGTTGCGTTAATTGGTGTTCATCAGGGTTCTTTTCCAGTTTTTAAGTATGATATTGGATTTCTACATTAGGCCAGGCATTGTCTTATGCTATATCCTTCTGAGTAGTTCATGGTGTATAGAGTTATTTGAAAACCAGCACTGCAGTTCTATTTTGGATTGGAGCACTTAATAGTAGTTGGGCCTTCCTTCTCTCAGGTTATGGATTATGTGAGAGCCTCAAAGAGAGCAAATATTGAGAACTATAAAGGTGGGGTCAATAGGCCATACCATTTTCATTGTGTTAGTGGTATTTCATGCAGGTGTGAGGATCTTTCTGGTACAGGGCTTTACTTGCAGTATATCAGCTCTACGTAGGTATTATTTCAAACTATGAGTGGTTCTTTGATTATTCATGGTGATCATCATTGGAAGAGTCCCCATCAGACCTTGTGGAGATTTTGGCATGGGTCTTTAGACTATTTGCAGCCATGCTAGATTATAAGGTGTAGTATCTTAAAAGTATCCCAGGATTTTGTTTTAGATGTATCATGATGGAATACTAGTTTAGAAAGTACCCCAGCTATAATTATGTTGACCAGGTAGAGCAAACATGTATTCCCCACCAACAAAGAGTTCCTAAGAGAGTTTATGATTGTGAAAGGATAGACATTAGTTTTAATATATGCTCCCATTGTTATTTGACCAACCATTCGGGATCAGTTTGTATTCTCGCCATATTAGGCTTTAGGAGTTTTCTGTGACTATAGAGAGAGTGGCTAATGGACTAGAGAGTGTCTGCGAAGAGGTATTTATTCAACCTATTTAAATTAGCCTCATGATATCTTGGCATCTTCAGTTAGAGATAGTGTGCTTTGTGCCTCAGTTGATGAGTTAGTTGGTTGGCCCAAGTTTGGACTCGTTCACATTTATTCTTTCTTTAATCCATCAGGCATATGATTGTGGATTTTGGCATGATTT
This sequence comes from Capsicum annuum, assembly GCF_002878395.1. NCBI lineage: Eukaryota > Viridiplantae > Streptophyta > Magnoliopsida > Solanales > Solanaceae > Capsicum > Capsicum annuum. The sequence continues at coordinate 110,431,806 of NC_061120.1, read as the reverse complement.
ATGTGATTTTATTTCCCCGCATTTGTTTTTTTCATTATGTGTAGTAGGGGTTCATACTTATTGATATTATATGCCTTGATGAGTTCATATTGATTATTGTGTACCATGTTATTAAATTCATAATTATATGACTACAACCATGATTTATTTATTTAAGTAGTGGATGGGGTAGATTATATTGATATTTTCTCCATATAGATTTGAATTTGGGGGAGACCCATTAATCTTGGAACATTGGCCTTATTGTGTCCCTTTGAGTTGTACCTGCTATTAATATTCATTTTGGTACCTCCTATTCATTATATTGATGTGGATATTGCCATTTCTATTATTTTTATTATTGTTGTATTGATGTTATTACTTGATGTTATTGATCCTCATTGGGAAGCTATATAAACTAGTTTTAGCTAGTTAGAATTCCATTTCATTTTGATTATCATTTTGTGGCTTGAGCAGCTGTACCCCGATTTGATGATTTCATTTCCTATAGTAAGACAAATTGATTATTTTCCCTCTGTGTTAGCTACGTTATATTGATTTGGAAATGTATGTGATAAAAATAAGAAAGTTGACCTTCTGCAGATTTGTATGTTTGTAGAGTGGACAATTTAGCCACGTTTCTCCCCTTTAAGATTGGAAATCTATGAATTTCCTCCTATATGCAAATATTTAAGCTTTAGCTATCCTTTTCTACATAGCCTGTTTGTGAAATTGGCCAATTTTTTATCCATTCTTCATTTCTACTATTTTATTTCCCGATAATGGTTTTATTTTTATATCGGGAAATATTGGGTTCATTTCTTAAACTTATTAGGTTCATTTTCTTGTTATGGTTTGCCCTTATTACAATTTTTGAGTTGGATGCTCGATTCTCACCATGATGTGATTCTTGTCTTCCTTAGAGTTAGGGAAATAGAGTTAGATGGCTTTTTTTCTGATTTTTTCAGTTGAGAAATTGCAAATTCTTTATCTTGAATTATTTGATTTCTAGTTGTAGTCTTGACATTGACCTTGGTTTTGAGATTGGTATTTTTATTTTTCGATGATGTAATTCATAGATGGATCAAGGGATGATTGTCCTACTTTGATAAATTCAGGATATCCCTATTTTAGATTAGTTTTGCCTAATGAGGATTCGCGGAGTGCTTCTCCTTAATGGTATGTGACTATGGCTATTCTTTGCTGAGGTAGAGTTTTGGATTGGTTAGTTATAGTTTGAGTTGCATTTCTCTGAGTTGGTAGAGTTTTTGCCATCACTAATGTGATAGGTAGACTCTATGGGTTCTTGAGTGTGATCACATATTTTATATCTTCCAGTGGATATGGGGTGTATTTCTTATGTTTACCGTTGGTGATTCATCCCTTATTGTGATTTTATCCTTTAGCTATATTTTGATTTTGGCTCTACATAATCTGGTACAGATATGTTCTATTCAAATAGTATGGTTGATGTTAGTACTTGAAATTTAGTTGGATTTTTTGGCTCAATTTTTGGATATGATGCTTTGGGATGGCGATTTGGAAATTATGATACATTTGGAGTATTAATGCCAACTTGTCTACAAGTTTTATTTAGGTAGTTGAGACCGAGCAGTTTAGCCTTGGTGTTGATATTTCAACATGGATTTTTAGTTCTTATGTGCAGCCTTCATTATAGAATTATCTCAGTTTAGATAGCATCTATAGACTGGTTAAACCTACTACGTGTTTACCTATTTGGTCTTCTCGACTTTGGTTGGATTATTGTTTATTAGTGTTCAGATGATAGCCTATGAATTTGGTATACTATGATAATTTTGGGTGATATATTCAGTGGAAGAGTATGCTTGGGTTTGATTGCAGTTGGTTTATTCATAGATTATGGGAAATCCTATAGCAGATCATTTAGTGATGAGTAGTTATTCCTTTGTCTTTTGGATTTTAGTCTTGGTTGCCATCCAGATTAGTTGTAGCATGGGCATGGATTATATTACTTGGTTACTCTATTTGTGTGCCGAGATAGCTCCTTATTAGCTTATTCTCTTCTTTGTCTTATGAACTTTTAGTAGACCAACTTCAGTTCTTCGAGTTCTCTATAATGAGATTGCATAGAAAGGGCTTAGGTGATTTTCCTCCAAGTTTGGAGACAATATCAACTATAGACTAGTAAAAGAAGGTTATATTTGGTTTGGAGTCAGTTGTGTGACTCATTCCTTATTTGGATTGTGGTTTGGAAAAGCCTTTTATTGATTTGTACAGGTATCATGATGGTATAAGTGTGTTATGATTCAGATTTGCATGCATTATCCCTTTTTGATTCAGCTTGAGGCCAAATGGTGGTTGAAGTTATGTTTTGAATTTTTTTAAGTGTAGTGAGAGAGTTAGTTGAACAAGGGATACCTATAGAAAAATCACTTGGAAGTGTTCTCTCTTCATGGAGGTTATATGTGTTCCCAATACCTTGATCCTTCTAAGCTTTTGAGATCTTTCTATCCATTGAAATTCGAGAATGAAAGTCATTTTAGTCGTGGATAATATAATGACCCCTTCGGTCATTTTTCATAGTTTGGCTTATTTTCATCATTAGAGCTTTCCCATAGCTGGCTCAAGTAATATATGACATGCTAGGGATAATAGTTTGCTTACAAATCAGTTCGTTTTGTTCTTAGAGACTACTCCTTATTTTGAAGTCTTTGTTCCAAATGGCCAACGAGAAAAAACATTTGTAAGATAATCCCGTATTCAATTCTGACTGTGCTAGAATTTTGACATATTGGTTAAAAAGTTGAAAAAGTTGAAATTATAGGAGTGGTACCCATATTTTGTAAAAATGACCTCAGATGGAAAATCGACTTCCTTATTACATTTGGAATATAAAAATTAGTGTGGTCACAAATTTCATTTGCATATATCGAATTTCGAATGAATCTCGAGGCATTGGCAAAAACTTAAAACATTTCAAAGTTTCAACTGTCAGCTGTGCTAACAGCAAGTAGTGTGATCGTACCAAGGACTATAGTGACTCCATACCTTCTGTTGTAGCCAAGTAGTGCGATTACACACTTGGTTGTGTGATTTCCCTACCTGAACACCTGGATTGGGTATAAAAAGACACCTAGGATGCATTTTTGCCATTTTTCACTTATTCAATAGAGCCAAAAACCCTAAAATATTTAGCTAACCTTAAATTGAGTCTTGGGGGATGACTTGGGATCCTTATTTGCATCTATTATTGCAAATATCTTCGGATTTAAGGTAAGATTTCATCCCCTTGTTGATGAATTTCTTTGTTCTTGACACACTAAACCTCAAATAGCTTAAGGGATTGATTTTAGCCCAAATTAGATTGGTTTTTATGCATTTTTGAATGTTATGATTCCATGATCACGTATGAAAATTGGGTTGGTCTGAAAAATACGTTTCCTATATATGGGACCCACATAAGGTTTTTTCTTTTTGTTATTTTTGAACCTGAAGAATAATGGTGCAATATGGGTTTCGTTATTCTTGTTTATATGAGTAGATTTCCATTTTGATAGCATGATTACATTTTGGGATTGTTAAATAAAGATGAGCATTTGGTGAATGATTTGAATATTTGCGGTTCGGCTTGTAGGTAGGCTTCTGTCTACTCTTCTTCATAAGATGATGTGCATTATATATTTTATGTTAATGTGAATGTGAAGATTTATTATAGGTAGGATGATTTAGGCTTTATTATTAAAGTTTGGGGGTTAGGTGAGGGTTTTTGACTAATAAGGTGAAGTGAATATTACACTTTTAGAATCATATTGCCTTCTTCCTAGATTGAATTAAATCGCAGAATATATATTATATGATGCTAATTGTGGGAAGTGGTTTTAGTGTTGAAATTATGATTAGTGTGATTAATCTTTATAAGGCTATTCTAATCATCTTAAACCTTAACATAGGTAGGGTTGACATAAATTCTCTTCTTTCTTGGCAAAAATTCCTACCTTAATATTGGATATGGCTTACTTGACATATAGAAATTTAACTAGATATCTTAGCCTACTTACGGTATAAATTTCCTAAATATAAAAATTTAGGATTAGTGGTCGGTTCCTCAACCCACCTTACGCCAAGACTTGTGTTGACTTAGTTGCGGATGTTAAGCATAGTTGAGACTATTTATCCTTTAGAATTAGGTTGCTTTGAGATTTAATAAAATTATTATGTCTTTCCATGGATTATGACTTAAGGCTTGTATCAATGCTATGACATTCCAGACATGATTTATGATATGGTCCATCAACATAATTGATAATATAGGCATAATCATAAATGTGATATTTGGCGTATAGACATGTTATTCCTTATACACTTGATATTGGCCTATAGAGATAATAACCCACAAAGACATGATATATGACTTTTAAATGAGATGCCTTATAAATGTGATTTTCCTCATAGTCATGAGATCCTTATTAATATTATGCCTCATAAATGTAAGATACCTTATTGATGTTATGCCTCTTAGATGTGATACACATGGTGATATATTATTCATCATAGATTTGAGAGGCCTCCTATATCTAAGATGATTATAGATATGCCTCATGTTTTATAGAGATGTTATGGCTCGTGAATACGCTACGGATTATCGATATGAGTTGATTTGTAGACAATATTATTGATATGGGTTCCAAATAGCTATGTGAGTCAAAGGACTTGTTATGATGTTGTAATTATTTCAGACACATTACTGGGCCCAAGCTCATGTTATGATATGATCTGGCCTATTACGAAAAAATTTCTCAGGTCATGATGGCACCTATCATAACCCGCAAGTAGGCAAGCAAAACCCATAGTCCGGAATAACTAGTAACAAACTACCAAATAATATAAGGAAAAGAATTTCGAATAGATGGAATAGAGATCAATACAAAATAAAACCCTAAAACCTGGTGGTATCAGTAGAAGAGATTCTAGTATATTAGGAGAACAAAAGTGAAATATTAAGAGAAATACACTGACACAACTTATCTCTGAATACAATATAGAGACTAGTCTAATACATAAGTGTAATACCCCGCATGTTTCTAAGCTAGGAAGTGAATAAGTATTCCTACGTATGAAATCTCCTATCCTGAGATTAATACTTGAGTAAATGACTTACAATGAATATCCTAGTGATAGCATAGCTTATGATGCGTTAAGCATGTTCATATGAGTCACTTAAGGTAATACAAGCTAAGAGTTTTTGAATCCATCAAGTTTTAGTGTTTGATGTTGCAAGGGTCATCTTTGAAAGAGTATAAATCTATGTTAATATGGTAGTTTGGCTGATTTAGATGTACTAAATTGTAGAGAATCGAATTACCTTTCCAATGATACAAATTTTGCCTTAATCCAATACTCGAGCGAAAAGTTATGCCCATTTTCGTGAGAGACAGTAAGGATAGGCGATTGGTTAGGTGCCGCCCGACCTAGCATAGGCAATCACTTGGGCAATTCCTAAGTCAGTTCCAGGTGCCAAAAACACTCCGTTTTGAGTTATTTTAAGGTTAATTAAGTCTTTTAACGCTCCTTACACGTCCCTCAACTTAACCCTATGAAATATATAGCTTCTAAACATATTACAACCCTATTATCATCTCAAAGCACATCATCCAAGAGAACTAAAAGAGAAAAACAAATAGGGTTGCGTAACTAAGCTTGAAGATCCGATTTCAAGGAAATTCCTCCGTCAATCATCAAGAATCTTCCTTCTAAGGTATGCTTGAGTTGATTCATGGACTCCTTTCGTCCATGAAGCTCAAGAACCATCTTCTAAATTTTATATTATGATGTTTATGCTGTTGGTGCTTGATGTTCATGTGGTTGGAGTTTGATAATGCCTAAGATGGGATCTTTGTATGTTTATTGTAAGGATATGGTGGTATTTAACGTATAAATATGTGAAACTGGTGGTTGAATATTTGTAATCTTGATGAATACACCTATACCTAAGATTTGCATGTAAGGTTTTTGTGAAAATACCTAAGGGAATAAAAATTATGCTTTTATGACATAATAAGACCAAAATGACTATTCCATGTTCTAAGTTTATGTTCAACGTGATCCCCATACTATTGTCTTGAATTGAAGAAGTTGTACAAGAAGCTCATGATATTGTTGCGATATGGAATGACCATGTTATTGAAGCCATGCAAGTATATACATGTTGTGTACATTCCTGATCATGTGATAGTTTGTTGAGAATCCTTCTTATTATGAAAGCCTTACTTATGATATTGTGAATTCTGGACTCAAATCTGGTGATCAAGTCATGTCATGTGTATCAGTTTCCTCCTATCGAGTCCTAGGGGTACTTATACCCAAAAACTATAGCTATGTGCCTAGAGCCATATCATGTTTCACGATATCCGAACTCAATCTATGATTCCATAGACTTCAGTCAGTCATGTGACTCAGGAAAACCTCATGATCTTGGTCAGTTGTCATATATCAGTAACATTCCGCCAGTTAACGGAATTCAGTCAGATTAAGTCATGCATAGTCAGTTATTCATGTCCAGTCCCTCGAGATGGGAGTAGAGGTTAGCACCGAGTATACCCAAGGATGGGAACTCACCCACCACTTCAGGGTGTGATTCTTAGTAATCATCCTTATGTTCCAAAGCTACGTAGCCAGCATAGGTTGAGACATCTTAACTTGTTAGATTAGGGTTGATGAGGTGGCTTAACCCGTCAGTTTAGGGTTTCCACTGTTCTCATTGAGTAACCGCTAGATAAGGGTCACTCCCACACTGTCCTTACCCGTGGCACGGTATTGACACCCCTCCAGTCATGACAGAGATTGAACCCCAGCTTAGCCATAACGGCATACATAGGGCATGTCGGTTAAACACTACTTCCCACAGTTTCAGTATCAGTCTCAATGAAAGAAGTTTGGGCATTCTTCAAATTTTAGTATATACAGGACTGTTAGATACAGTCGTCCATGTAATCAGTTTTAGTATCAGTCATGACAGTTATCAGTTAACCATGTATTAGCTTACAAGTAATGCTATCACGTATTCACGGTCCCAATTTCTATATATGTGTGTTTACACTCCCACGTTCATATTAGTCAGCCAGTGTTGTTCATGTATGAAAACCTTCATGTTCATCCTACCTTCCTCGTATACTCAGTACTCCAGTTGTACTGACGCATTTGCGTTATGGTGCTTCCTTTTTATGTTGCACCATAGGTTCCGAGGCATGAGCTCCAGCCCAACAGTAGCGGTAGCATTCCAGTCGCAGAAACACAGTGAGTCTTCATTGATTCGAGGACAATATGATTTGATACATTTATTTATTTCTTCAATTCAGTTTTACGGAGTTAGTTGGAGATATGTTCCTTCATCTCCTTTTTCAGATAGTTTAGAGGCTTTCAGATTTACGTTTAGATTTATGTTCAGACTTAGCTTTCAGATTGAGTTGTTTTGGGTATTTTCACCCATATGATTTTATTCAGTTGAACCTTATGGCCTTACAGTTCTATATATTCCGCATTATTATATCATGATTTGCAGTATACAGGCGCAGATATCAGTCATGGCTTAGCTTGTGGTCCCTCGGGGTCATGAGCATCGTGTAGCATTTCGATTCAGCAAATCGGGGTGTTACAATAAGAGAGAGATGAGAAATACTCTTAACGTTAGGAGTGCACTTTAAGTCTCTGAACCGAGGCTGCTCCGCATGATGCACACATCAACGACGATAACCCCTACTATGATCTGCAGGTTGGAACGTGTAGTATGAGTACCAACTGAATGTTACACAAAAGGCAACTACCAACTTATCTCTAAGGATAAAGCAGATATATACAACAAATAAATAGAATAGAAACTACAACCAACAGTCAAGAAATCATATAAAAAGTCAATAAGAATAAAAAAGGAGAATTATCCTAGTCAAGTCCAAGAGTCTAACATAATAAAACTAAAGAAGTATCGGGTGAACTATCCTATCCAAGACACATTCAATAGAAGCCAATACTAAACAGTATATTGAAGGTAAATACAAGATCAAAGGGCGAATGAATGACATATAATAATATACTAGGCGAAGAAACAAATATACAATATGAACAAACGAAGAGAGGAAAATACGGTTGCACTATAGATTTATATATCCAGATGGATATATACATATATACATATAAATATGAGGTTATATCAAAGAATAACCTAGATCATCATATCTTCATACCAAGACGTCATTATAATACTATCAGGATTTAATGCTATCATGCTCAGGGTTCTAATCTACATGGCTGGACATAAAATAATCGTACATAATAATGTCATCATAAGATAGAAGAGGACATTGACATACCTAAGATATTGATATAGGATCAATGACCAATCTTCCATAAGCTCGCAACAACAATGCTCACAACAGTGATAATAACATATCAACAACAACATGAATTACTGGCTACTCTAGACAACCAAATACCTAGACGAGCATATACGTACACCAACCTCTCTCGGCTCGGAAGATTCAATCAACTTAAAACACAAGGCATATTCGCTACACATATCTATGCAACCATCCCACACCGGCTGATAGACATAAGTGCATACTATTTATACTCGATGCACATGCAGAAATGAATAAAAAGTACCCAATCAATAACATAATTTCATCATAACCATCTTTATCATAAATGTCATCATCACGTCCATTATTAGCATAATCAACCTCTGGCCTTGCCGGGTATCAATATACCATTAAAGTATCCTATAGACTTGTTTTGTATCATTATATCATTATAGTTTTCTCCAAGCTTGTCGGGTATCAATACATCATCACAATATCCTACGGCCTATCCGGGTATTTATATAATTATAAAAATCAATAAACATATATTTGTTGACTTATATTAGGTGCATGGTCTGAATACGTAACCAAAAGGAGGATAAATTCACAGGCCTATTGCCCAGAGCGATCTTTGGGGCTGAATCATTTTAAAAGTTTACAAAGGGTCGAAATACCCTATGATAGAAGAAAGTGATAGGGTTGAATACTGGAGATGACCTCTTATTATTAGTTTAACCATTATACTTCACATAATCTTTATTCATGGAATAACAACTAAAAATTATTTATTAAATAGCCAATACCTAAATCTAGTTGAGATTCATCAGTAGACCATAATTTAAATTTATCCACTATTCATCATTATCAACTAATCATCTTATATTTGTTAATTGTTATTAGTCAACAAATTACCATTTATAATCTAACCATCCTTTATTAACTGACACCATTAATTAACTAACCATCATTTACCAACTAATCCTTGTTTATCACCTATTCATCATTATTAACTAGTCATCTCTTATCATCTTGAATCATTAATGCACATATCTTCATTTAACAACTAATCAGCATCTTAATCTTTGAATCAATAGAAACTAATCTTCACGAATGAAAAACCTGTCATCATCATAGGCTACGCATCACTCATAATTGCTAGCTACTCTTTTTCAACTAGACAATGTTCTTTAACTATTACATTAGATTTCTAGCCATCAAGTACTATAGTCACTTATTAGAAAACTGGTTACCAAATAACCTAAACCTTATTTAGAAAGAAAATTCATAAGATCTTACTTCATCTAGAATCACATCAATCATAGATATAACAATCATGAATGTAACAAATCTACACATGCTATCACCAGTATCAAATTCAATTAAGTCATAATCAACATACCACATCTTCTTTTGTCCCATACTAGAGAGATGTGTATATAAACATATACATGTATATTCCTAAACTACAACCGTATCCTTTACAAGGATAATTACATTTTTAAAGTCCATTCAATATCATAACACAGACTTTGGCCAAATAGGTCATTGGAATATTCATAACATCATAATCACGGCCTTAGGGCTACATACGTATCCAGAACTTGTATCAATAAATAAATATGTAAACTATCTCATTTTTTTAAGATGTAGCATATCTATAATCATCTAACATATAGGAGTCATCAGACATCTAGGAGGCATACTATCAATAACCATATAACTTCTATAATATCTCACATATCGATAGGTCATACATCATGACTATGATGAATATTGCCTCTCTAGACCAATTATCAAATTTACGAAAAATATCATCTTTATAGGCCCAATAATCATAACTAAGAGGAAAATCATCTCTATAGGCCCAACAATTATAACAAAGAGGAATATCTTCTCTATAGGCTCAACAGTCATAACTAAAACGATTAATATCTCTATAGGACCAACTATCATAATAAATAGGATGATCATCTCTAAGGGACCGAAGTCATATCTTAGACGAAATCGCATCTTTATTGGTTAAGTATCATGTAATGGAATAAATAGCACCTCTATGAGCCAAATGTAAAGTCTAAGAGTAAACAACATCTCTAAAGGTCCAATATAATGTCTAAGAGGGAATAGTGTCACTAAAGGTACATTATCATTTCTATAAGGAATAACATAGCCATAATTCATAAGCGACACTCTAAGGAACATTATTAAAACTTACAAAGCCACTAAGTAAACTTATGTTATGGTTTCATAGTCTAAACTATGCCTAACATCCGGAACTAGGTCCATAAGGTTAAAACAAGTCTTGACCAAAGTGGGTCGGACAATCCCATTTCTAATTCTCAATTTCCATATTTAAGGCAAACTATGCCCTAACTAGGATAAGGTGTCTATTTCAGCTTCTAGATGACAAGTAAGCCATACTCAAGCCTAAGATAGGAACTTCGACTAGGATAAGGGCATTCGAGTCAACTATACAAAAAATCACAATCTCATTACCACCATACTAGCCCAATAAGATTAAATATACAAATCGTGCTTCCAATGCCAAATCCACTTCCCAAACCTAGAATTATATTATATCTAAGCAACAAAATAATCCATACTAGGGATAAGGCAATAGGATTCTAAAAAGTTATAACATACCATCTTATGGGTCCAAAACAATTATCTAACCCCCAAAAATTATCAATAAAGACTAGGTTATCCTACTCATAATCAAGAATAACATTCCTGTTCACATGCAATATATATCACACATCATATATAAAGAAAAGTAGATAGGAACCTTCCTAAATGCCGAATACAAAAAACCCCAATTCATTCTCCAACGTCCATCTTCACATCACAATCCTAGAATGACATCATAATATCAAAATCATAATCTACTCATTAATACGAGCCTAACAATACCCATATTAGACCATTATGCTTCGGATTCGAAAATGACACAAAAACCCCAAGTGGATCCCTCTTACAAAAAATGTGTTTCTGAGGTCAACCCAATGCTCATACATGAACAATGAATTATAACCCTCAAGAAATAGGTGAAAATAAATTGGATTTTGGGCTAAAATCAAGCCCTAAGATAAATTGGGGTTTTTGGTCCAAACAAATAACTTTAAGTATGAATTCAAATGATTTTTTACCTTAAATTCAATAATATTCGTGATAAGAGATGATAATAAATATCCAAAGTTACACACCATGATCAATTTTGAGTTAATATACCCATTTCAGGTCTTAAGCTCTTACGGTTGAACAGAAAATAACCCAAATCGTGACTATGGGGTCTATTTATAGACCCCCAAAACATGTTACGATCAGAGAGGCCCAAAACATATTCGTAATGCCACAATCACGTGGCCTTACCACAATCGTCATTCTGGAATTTCCCCCTTTATGTTGTGATCATCGAGGCACAAAAACCTATAAAACTGTAAAAGTTTCCAAGTTTCTAACATTGGTTTAGGATTTATTTGGAATCCAATTGTAACAAATCAAAAATATAAGTACACTAAATTCAATGTTCTAAATATGTTAGCAAAATTGGATTTTCAAGTCGAGGTTGTTTTGATAAAATATGGATCCTACACCTAAACTTTCAAATTTTCTACTTTTCGATTGATAGGTCAAAATGAGCTTGCATGCATTGGGATCTAAACAAAAGATCTACCCAGCCTTAAATCGATATTTTGGATCTGCTAGTGCAATCAAAATTTGCATCCGAGATCATTTTACTAAAATTTTCACTCGATGGTCATTGAGGATCAGCGAAACTTCAAAACAGGGAATTTGTTCAACAAACCAAATGAACTACCTGATAAATAAACCGTTGGTCCCAATAAGTCATAAATGGTTTTGGGATGCTACAAAGAAGCTCAAACGACAAAAATAAATTAAAAATAGAAAATAACCCTAAGGGTCATTACAATATCCACTAGTAAATAGACTTTTGGCCTCAAAAGTCAATGGATAGAATGAATCTTAAAAGCTGAAAAGGATGAGATACCGAGCATTCATGCTCCAAGCATGACTTCCTAGATAACCATAGAAAAGAGAAAATGCTTCTAAGTGATTTTGCCACGGGTATTAGTTTTTCAACTAGCACTCTTATTCTACTTCTTAACAACCAAAACTCAACTTTAACTACTAATCCAATTGAACTTAAAAGTCTAATGCATGCATATCTGAACCATAACACATTGATACTATCTATATATCCATATGAATCAATAAAGGCTCATCTGAGCCAAAGCCAACCGAAGTCATGTGTCATGCCACCAAATCCAAATCAAAATATACACTACCATTTTGCAACTCCTATCCACTCCAAGCCAGGAGGAAAATCACCTGAGTTTCTCCCATGTGGTCTCATTACGAAGAACTAAAGAAACTGAAGCGAACCAACTGAAGGTCCATATGACAAACATGAGAAAAAGATCATAAGGTGCTGTTTGTGCACACAAATAGAGATAATCAATAAATGTAATCTATGCCAATGCTGGAATAAGTTTGGATGAAAATCAAATTGTAATATTAAAATGAAAGGTATAACTACTAACACTTAACATTCCACTCTACAATGTCTCATCAACCGAGAACAATGTCATACTAAATCCAAATTGAGTATATTACTCCCATTGAATAAATCATCAAAAATTCCCAAAGAAAACTGGAGACTCGAGGTCAAAGATGAAAGAACCACTACCGGGTCCATGGGAGATCATCTGAATACTTATCAACCATATTCCATCCAAAATTAAGAAGACTGAATAACTGACCCCAGAGTAGGCTCAACTAGCATATAAATGACATCTAAACTAAGGCAAGTCTAAACCAAGAGTTGCATGAAAGATCTACCGATCCAAGCTAAAATCTCAATACCAAGGCTCAATCACTCGATCTTAACATCCCAAGCCAAAAATAAAAATGGCTAGGCAATCATACTTCAAATCTAGAATAACATCCAAGGTGTAAAAAAAAAAATTAAGCCAATAAGCCTATATTATTACCAACCATTCAATTCAAATTCAGCATCAAAATATGACATATCTGAGATAAATTATACCAAGCCATAATTGAGACATATCTGAAGAATAAAAAGAATTTCAAGGATAACTATCAGCTGAAATACATACAACCAACTCTATAAATGCTTGAGGGTGTAAAATATAGCCACAAAGTAGAAATAATGCAAAAGAATGAATCACTTGCTTAAAATATACCTAACCTACTCCATTTCCACAGGAGAGAATGAACTAACAAAACATGCTCAAACCCCCCAAGGCTGAAAACCACACCAGTAAAGGCAAAAAATTTAGCAACACAGAAAAATGTAACTTAAGTTAGGAACTAATCAATCTAGCACTCCATCTCAGTAAAGAATAGCCACAAACCTATATCATCACGAAGTATCACTACACCAAGACTCACTAGGCTGTACAAACACTGAAATAGGGATTTCCTGAATTCACCAAAGAATCACATCATCGAAGAAGAAATACCAATCTTAAAACAAAGGTCAAAGTCGAAACCACCACTAGAGAACCAACAACTCAAGCTAAAGTGTTTCTAATTTGCCAACATAAGAAGTGATAAGAAAAAAGGCCACCTGCCACTAACCTTCCTAGACTACTAGACAAAACCATGTCAAATAGAGAAAAAAGCACACAATCTCCACACTAATAAAAAAAAAGGTAAACCATCAAAAGGGAACGAATCCAAAAAATCTATGAGATGAATCCACAACTTCTAACTATTAAAACCACTATCGGACGAAAAACTCTTCACAAGTGTAGAATGAACCTTAAACTGGTCAATCTCACAAATGGGCTATATAGAAAAGGATAGCCAATGCAATAACCTTACAACGTAGAAGGCAAAATTAAGTGTCTCAAACTAAAGAACAGGCGATGCAACTAAATCGCCGACCCTAGAATTATATTAGCAACACAGAGGGTTGACTTTTGTTCTATATTATAATACATCACCAAATCAATCTGTTACAGCTAACAAAGAGAGAACATAGTTAATCTCGCCATGTTAGATGAAAGAAATCCTAAAATAGGGTTATATCTACTCAAGTCACCAAACAATATCATAAGAAAATTATAGTCTAACTAGATAACACTAGTCCATACATCTACCCTGCAAGGATAAAATTCATCAAGTAACAACATCAAGCAATAATATAAAGAAATTTCCATAACCACATGCTGTGGTAAGAATAGAATTGATAATATCAAAATCAACATACTGAACAACAATATCAAAATAAAAATTAACATAATGTACGACTCACAGTCCATAATAAGGCTAACGTGCCAAAATAAATGGGAATCAAACCTAAAAACCACACTCATAGGGGAAAACATCAATATAGATGTAGTTTATCACTTATAAAAAAAATAAACCATAGATCGGTAACATAATATGAATTCAATAATAAGGCACATAATGGAAAATATCAATTCATCTATGCATATGAAAACCCTAGTACACATAATAAGAGATAAATTCGAGAAATAAAAGCACACAAAAATTGGTGACATCCATAATCACATACCTAACAGGCATAGGGAACAAAAATCTAATCGGGTCCAATGATGTTTCGGCTTTTGACGAAATATTTTGCATATTTTTCTTGGGAAAATTATGTGTTTTTGAGCAACTAAAGTTGTATTTAACACTGGATTTGAGTGTTTTCAGGTTAAGGAGTTGGCTAAAGAAGAAAACCTAGAAAAGTAATAGAAAAAGGTCACTGACGGCCCAACTAGCAGACCGTCATCCATATGATGGACCATCTGGGTTACAATCAGAGTAAACCAGAAATTATCAAATGAGGGACCCCTATGATGGTCCAATTGGCTAACTATCAAATATCTGACGGACCGCCAATTTTGCTATCAGGTCTAAAGAGAACCTAAATATTTGGAGACTAAAGCAATTGCTGAAGCAACGGACCACCGAGTTAGTCATCGACTCTTAACAAAACTTGACTTAATGAAACGTCCAGCTACGGTTCACTCGACAAATCGTCAGTTCATCAACAGACATTGATGTGACTATTAACTAGGACGTAATTTTTTTGATTTTGAATTGTAATTCCTTTTTAGCTGGGAGCATATAAATACCCAGTTAGGGTTTTATTTCCATCATCATGGATATTGTTAAATTAGTTTTTCCATCTGTAGAAACCTAATAACATAGTATTCCATGAATCAAGCTAAATTTGTGGATTTAATAATTCTATTCTCTACTGAAGATTCAAAATCTAATGCTTGTAATTTTTGTAAGTGAATTCTGAATTTATTTATGACTAATACAAATACTTTTTCTCTTTCTTCTATGGAGATATATGACTAAACTCCCACAACTAGGGTTATGGGAGCCTTGATGTGAAAGACTAATTTGGGTTGTGATTCTAATTGAGTTCCATGGGTAATTAACATTGCATAAACCTTTATTCATTTTAATGACTTCTCTTGTTTGTAAACTTGTAAGGCGAGCCCAAAAACATCACTTGTCTGAATAGGAAATTGTTGTTGGGAAAAGAAAGAGTTTACATGAAATTTGGAGGTTTTAACTTTTGAATTCATGGCAAAAGCCTTAACAGGATTGACCTACAAGAGAAAGTAGTTGAATAGGTAATGCATTCTTTAAGTTTGAGAAAATTAAGGATATACTATCTATTTAGGTTGCGAAACTAATGGGTAAACGATAGGATTCAAATACTTTTGTAATTGAAGTTATTAATTGGAACTCTAAAGTGATTCACAACCCTAGCTGTTGAAGAATCTTGGTAACCACAACTCTAGTTTGTTTAATATCATTGAATTACTACTTCAAAAAAGAATCAATATTTGGAACAACTGTGTTGTAATTATTTAGAACATAATCTATAAACCAAATCCCATTTTACTTAGGAACCTTTGATCAACAGTCGAATAACAATCATAATACTTAGTAAACATGGTATTCCCTGTAGAATTCAATACACAATCTAGTTGGGT
This sequence comes from Capsicum annuum, assembly GCF_002878395.1. NCBI lineage: Eukaryota > Viridiplantae > Streptophyta > Magnoliopsida > Solanales > Solanaceae > Capsicum > Capsicum annuum. The sequence continues at coordinate 110,415,485 of NC_061120.1, read as the reverse complement.
TCAATATTTGACAATGACTGCTTACTCTCTTATAAGAGAGGCGTAATTTTGGCATCGCTGCCAAGGAATACGATAGTCAATTAAGTTTGTATTTGTTAATTGACCTTTGATCAAGTTTCCCAACTTTTACCTTTGTTTGTTGTTTTCTTTTTGTACAGGGTGGTTGTTGTGTATCCCAAGTACATAGAGATCGGGTGCACCATTATTACCAGTATATTTGGGACCACAGTTGATTGGTAGAATGACCGACCACCAAGATATTGAAAGACTAGCCACTCTGGCTAGAGCTCAACTTAATCAGAAAGATGATGGCCAACCATCATGTCACCCTATTACTGATGATAATGATTTAGGGTATGATGATTTGTTAGATCCTATCAACCTAATTTGTAAAGAGAATGTGGCTGCACCAATGAATTAGAACATAAATAGGAATTGTCCCTTCAGGGTGAGGCAGGATTGACGACTAGTACAATTTGATCTTAATGATTATGAGGATGGAATGGATAGAGCTAGTGCAGCTAGAGCTACTATTCCTCCACCTCTAGCACCTAGAGCTAAAATCAATTTTACCAGTACGATAATTCAACTATTTCACCTAAAGAGGTTTTTTGGTGGCCTTCCAGGAGATTATCCTAACATGTATTTGGTGTATTTTTTCACCATTTGCAAGTGTTTTGATAACCCAGAATAGGTCAGAATTCTATCCGCCTATGTTTATTTCCATTGTCTTTGTTTAGGACGACAATATTATGGATTAATAGACTGACTTCCGATTTTATAGCCAACTGGAGGCTGTTGAAAGGGGTTTTCCTAGAAAGGTTCTTTCCACCTTCTACGAGGGTACAGTTGAGGCAAGAGATCAGTAACTTTCAACAGCTTCTAACCAAAGCTTTTCACGAGACTTGGGAGAGATTAAAGAAGAAGCAGAAGCAATGTCCAAACCATAATATAATGGACATTCATTTGGTGGAGACTCTATATAGGGCCTTAAATACTATTATGAAACCAATTGTGTATAATGCTGCAGGTGGATCATTTGTGGATCTCAATTTTCTAGAAGCCTTAGAGATGCTCGATAGGATTACCAAACAAAGTAGAGCTTAGCATAACAAGGATTCAGTGGTAGCAAGTCCTACGGTGTCTGTTAGTATGATTGTAGAGCACCGCAATAAAGTAGAGGAATGTTATCAGGACATGGCACACTTAAAGACGCAGATGGATATATTGCCTAAAAATTTACTATCTAGAAAAATGGAGAAGGTAAAAGCTGTTGTATCTAAAGGTAGAACTAACTCTCAATCCAAAGAAGACGAAAACTACATAAATAATCAGGGGTTTTTCGAGTCAATAGCAAAGAAAATCAAGGTTGGGGTACAATGATAGGGACCAAGGAAACTAGAAGAGCAAAAACAATAGGAGTGAACTATATGTACCTCCTAGAAACAGAGATAATTCTGCAACAAACTCAGGCAAAATATCCATGGATAACATGATGGAGAAATTATTAAGGGGAGTTAAGGCTACCAACTCTAGGGTGACTACTATAAAGAGTGATTTTTCTTTCATGAATTAGTTGGTAAACTCACACTCTACTTCTATCAAATAGTTGGAGTAGTAATTGAGCCAACTCTCAGTAGCATTAAATCAGAGAAAGAGCGAAACATTGCCAAATGATATAGTTCAGAATCCTTATAATGATTGCTCTTGCATAAAGTTACCATACGTAGTGGTAAAGTATTCCCAAGCCCTTCTGTGGGCAAAGCTGTGATTCAAGAAGATGTTAACCATGATGAAAGTAATCCAGTAGAGTCTGAGAAATAGGATTGCATTGATATTCCTTCTAATCATCAGTAGGTTGATGAGTTAGATAAACGGAAAAAAAAGGAAAAGGAAGAAGTAGTCACTAGTCTCCGAAAACCACTGCCTCTATTTTCTCATATATTGAAGAAGAAGGTTGAACATATAAATTTTAGTAAAGTTATGGCAATGTTGAAGCAGATGATAGTGAATGTGCCTTTGGTGTAGGCACTTGAGCAGATGCCAGGTTATGCTAAATTTATGAAAGATCTTTTGACAAATAAGAGAGCAATAAGCTATGAACCGGTGGATAATCTCCACCATAGTAGTGTGATTTCAACAAAATCCTAGGTGCAAAAGAAGGCAGACGCAAGCGCATTCACCAACCCTTGTACAATTGGGTCTCTTGATTTTGCTAAGGCTTTATGTGATCTGGGAGTGAGCATCAATCTGATTTCGCTTGATGTTTATAAAAAGTTGGGTTTGGGAGATCCTACACCCATAAACATACGACTAGTAATGGTGAACAGGTCGATAAAGCATTGGTTTAGTATTTGTATGATGTGCTAGCGAAGGTGGCTAGCTTTATATTTCCTATGGATTTTATTATTCTAGATTGTAAGGTGGATTTTGAGGTGCCCATAATCATGGGTCGACCTTTCCTCGCAGCCAAAAGTGTGCTTATTGATTTACAAGCTAATGAGCTCTTATTCAAGCTAAATAATGAAATTTTTAAATTTGATGTGTGATAATCTATGAAGCAGCATAATGAGATGAGTGTGTTTTCTTTTATTGATGTTTATTATGAAGATGAGAATAAAGTGCCGATAGAGAAGAAATTTGTTGTTGAGCCCTTTCCTATAATTCTAATAAATTTTTATAGAGAGGGCATTGAAGAGTATGAGGAGACTATTTATTCTTTGACGGGAATGGGGTCATATTTGTATGCTCCTAAGAAGATAGATCTGGATCTTACAAATCGCCCAACACCTCCAGCCAAGGAATCTATTAAGGAGACACCAGTGTTGAAACTGAAAGAGTTGCCAGGACATCTTCGTTACATGTTTCTAAGTAGTGAAATCATGTTACCTATGATTATTACAGTAGATTTAGGAGATCAGTAGGTGGAGGCACTTATTTCTGTGCTTTGAAGGTTCAAAAGGGCGATAGGATAGACTATACCAATATTTTAGCATCCCTCTATGTACTGGTACTTAGAAAATTTAGTTGGAGGAGGAATGCACACCAAGAATTAAGCATCAATGCCATTTTAACCTGCTTATCCAACTTGTGGTTAAGAAAGAAATCATTAAATGGCTTGATCCAAGAGTTGTATATCCCATTTTTGATAGTAAGTAGGTTAGTCCTATATAATGTGTGCCCAAGAAAGGGGGCATGACTGTTGTTGCAATGAAAAGAATGAGTACATACCACTTAGGCCTGTCACTGGGTGGAGAGTTTGCATGGATTATCGATAACTCAACTCATGGACTTTGATAGACCACTCTTCAATGCCTATTATGGATCAAATCTAGATAGGCTGGAGAGAAGAGGTTAGTACTATTTTTTGGATAGTAATTCTGGTTATAATAAGATTTCTATAGCCCCAGAGGATCAGAAGAATATGACATTTTCCTGCCTGTATGGTTCTTTTAGGTTTAAGCAGATGTCGTTTGGATTATATAATGCACCCTCTACCTTTTAATGGTGCATGATGTCTATTTTCAGACATAGTTGAAGACATCTTGGAGGTGTATATGGATAATTTTTTTTGTGGTAGGAGAGTCTTTTGAGCTTTGTTTGGTAAATCTTAGTAGAGCCTTGTAGCGGAGGGAGGAATTTAATCTTGTGCTTAATTGGGAGAAGTGCCACTTTATGGTGAAGTAGGGCATTATTCTAGGGCACAAAATTTCAACTAAGGGGATTGAGGTCGGCTGATCTAAGGTCGAAGTCATTGAAAAGCTACCACCTCTACTTCAGTAAAAAGGGTGCATAGTTTTCTTGGTCACGCGGGCTTATATCAGAGATTTATTAAAGACTTCTTCAAAATTGCAAATACACTTTTCAAACATTTGGAGAAAGAGTCTAAGTTCATCTTTGATGATGATTGCTCGAAGGAATTTGAATGCCTTAAAGGGAAGTTAGTTGATACCCCTATTATCGTTGCACCAAAATGGTTGAAACTATTTAAGATCATGTGTGATGCAAGTGGTGTTGCACTTGGGGCTGTACTTGGCCAAAAAAGGGATAAATTATTTCATCCTATCTACTATGCAAGAAAATCACTGAATGGGGCTCAAAAGAACTAAATCGTCACTGAACAGGAACTTCTTGTAGTGGTCTATGCCTTTAAGAAGTTCTGAGCTTATTTGCTAGGAGCCAAGGTGGTGGTCCACAATGACCATGTAGCTTTGAGATATTTGATGGGAAAAAAGGATGCGAAACCAAGGTTGATTAGATGGGTGCTGCTGCTTCAAGAATTTGAATTTAATGTCAAAGATAAGAAAGGTTGTGAAAACTAGGTTACGGACCATATGTCTAGGGTAGAAGAGGAATAAGTAGATAGAGATGAATGTGAGATTAATGATGCATTTTCAGATGAGGAAATCTTGGCTTCTGTAATAGAGAAGATACCTTGGTACACAGATTTTACAAATTATGTGGTGAGCGAGATGATTCTGGAGAATCTTTTTTCATCAAAGAAAGAAGTTACTCTATGATGTGATACATTACTTCTTGGATGAGCCATATCTGTTTTGGCGATGTGCTGATAATATCATAAGGAGATATGTTCGAGAAGTAGATATGTTGATTATCTTGGAAGCATGTCATGCTTCCTTTGTTGGAGGTCACCATATAGGTGACCATACTGCTAGAAAGGTGCTGCAGGATGACTACTATTGACTCACTTTATTCAAAGATGCCTATGAGTTTGTGAGAACATGTGACCAATGTCAAAGTCATGGGTCAATCTCCAAACGTCAAGAAATACCTTTACCAAAAATGATAGAGTTAGAATTATTCGACGTTTGGGGCATCGATTACATAGTGCCTTTTGTGAGTTCATATGTGATAAAATACATTCTAGTTGATTTTGATTATTTATCGAAATAGGCTGAAACCGCTGCTTTGGCTGATAATGAAGGAAAGATAGTGGTTCATTCCTTAAAAGGAACATTTTCTCTCAATTTGGGGTGCCACATACCATTATAAGTGATGGTGGATCTCACTTTTTCACCTGAATGTTTCTAGCTGCCTTAGCAAAGTATAGTGTTAAGCAACACAAGGTAGCAACTCCGTGCCACCCAAAAACTAGTGGGTAAGTGGAGATTTTGAAGAGAGAGATTGAAGCCATACTTGCTAAAATAGTGAATGCTAGCAGACAAGACTGGTCTAGGAAGCTTGATGATGCCTTATGGGAATACAAAACATGTTTCAAGACACCAATCGGCATGTCTCCATTCCAGTTAGTTTACTGCAAGGCATACCATTTACCAATTGAATTGGAGCATAATATGTTGTGGGCAGCTACGAGGCTAAATTTGAATTGGAATAAGGCAGCACAGTTAAGATTGGGATCGTTGAATGAGGTGGAAAAGTTTCATCTCGGTGCTTATGAAAGAGCAACCTTTGCAAGGAGAAGATAAAAAACTACCAAGATCGGAGGATTGCAAAAAGAGTTTTTTAGAAGGGTGATTGGGTACTTCTCTTCAACTTAAGACTGAAGCTGTTACCAGGTATTAAATTAAAATAGTCGGTCCATTCTAAGTTAATCAAGGCTACTCGTCTAGAGTAGTAGAACCTGAAAATGAAGATAAAAGTGTCTTCAAAGTTAATGTGCAACGACTAAAATTGTATATCAATCCAATTGACTTGATAAAGTGCATAGATACTATCTATCTTGATGAATTCTGAGTAATCGAGATAATTGTGTCGTGCTGTGACATTAAATTAGGTGCTAGTAGGTGGCAACCCACCAAATGTTTTTGTAATTATAGTTAGAGTGTATTTATTATTTTTCTGCAATCTGATGTGTTTTTGAAATATGCAAGGATGAAAATACCAAAGAAAGGAGTTCTATAGTTAAAAAAAAGGGCTTGATGGGATAATTGGCAAATTATCGGAGACTCGACGGACCGTCAACTAAGCCATCAAAAGACATAGTAACATTAGGCCATTCTAGATAATACTTGATGGTAGGGTTGGTAGATCATCGCTATTTTGATAGACTGTCTCTCCAACCGTCAACTAGATTTGGAAAATCAATTAGGTCAACAGAGAGACTGACGGATAATCGAAGTCTCGACGGACCATTGGGTTAACTATTGCAATGAAGCAGAGTTTCCCAATTTTTGGTAAGATGCAACAGCCAACCTGGCGGACCATCAAAAACCTGATAGACCATTAGGTATGCCATCACAATAATCCTAGTGCTGGGTCAGGTCGGGTTAAATCTGATGCCTATTTAAAAGGACCCATACTTAATACAAAAGTTTTTAAAGAGATAAAATAGGGTGGGTACATACGTTGTAACCTCTTCAAAATCTACAACTGAGTAAATCCTTCTAGATTCAAAGTATCTAATGACATATTTGATGAACCATCGCATGATCGATGGACCATCAGGATTACCGTCACATCAAAGATTATATTGTTTTAATTGGTTTTATGTTGTGAACTGATTCCTTATTCCCTTTTCAGGCACTATGTCATGAAAAATTCTATTGACCAGAGGTAGTGGTTGGGAATGAGAAGAAGGCAAACCTTCCAGGAGAGAGGAGTAACCAACCTTTAACACTTCTTGAAAATACCGAATACTTCTTATACTTTCCCAGTCTGAAGAGGAGAGTAAGAGGAGCAGAAGTAGTTCTAGCTCAAGCTTTAATGAGGCAAGGGTAGTCACGTCTCATCCCATGCTAGTTGAGGCCAAAATTGAGGCTACCAATATGGAGGATTAAATAGAAGTGGCTGATGTTGACACTAAACTTGAGGATGCCAACTTGATCAGACGTAAGGATCCTCAAATAATAGTGGCAGTTAGATAGAAATTCGAGGGAGCAAGGGAAAAATTTTATGATAGGTTTGCACTGAAAAGAAGTAGTCCAATCCAAAGGCCATTTGCTGAGGAGTATCAGATTGTAACAACATAGTTGCATGAATATCCCGAGTTGGAGCATCGCTTTAATGAGTACGAATTGGCATGGATGAGCAATCCTCCTAGATCATATAAGCTAAATTTAGTAAGGAAATTCTTCGCTAACTATTTGGTGTTGGCAGAAATGGATGTTCCAATGGGGTCGAGGATTTCAGATCTGCCAAACAGGGAGTCAGTTCCAGTCTGGGTAGTTACTATTAACATATCATCATGAACCATCAACAGGATACAGGTTGGACCAGACTATGAAGCCCATTTACTATTACAGAACTTGAGTAACCCCTGTGATCTGCATCTACCCAAAGACCCTAGTTGGATGTGTTACTGACTGATGATGGTAATTCTTCTTAGTCAACAAACCCACGTGAGAACATAGCCAAGTCTTCCTTAGCTTCAAAGTTAAGTTTTGGTGGGTTGTGGTTCGATTGAGACTTATGAAAACTGTAGGTGATGTTAATCTTGATAGTCACCAGGTTGTACTTGTTGCTAGTTTTCTTTCAGGACTGAAGATTGATTTTGGTTTGATCATTGGGGATGAGTTGTTCATGAGAGCACATAAGGTGGCCAGCGCACTACTATTCTTGTGTTTAATCATGAAATTATGCAGGCAGGCAGGAGTGACTTTGATTCATTGGGTGGATAATGAGGCCTAGGAGACACATAGGTAAGATATTAAGAAGTCCAAGGATGACTTAAAGTTTTAAATGAGGGTCACCAAACCTCCAGCCTATCAAACTCAGTTAGCACTAGCCCCAGATACCTCAAAAATTCCAACATGTATTCCATTAACGATTACTACTTACATAGCACCTGATTATGTGTCATCCAGTGTGTCTACAAGGTAAGAATCTGCACCACCAATGGGTGGCGAAAAATTTACAGAATATACGTTAATGTAGGAAAACTTCACCAAGTCTGTGAAATTGCAAAAAAAATTCAAGAAGTAGCTTGACACTTAGGAAGCAAAATTCAAGCCTTTCATTGATAGAATTATAGGTGAGGCAATCCGTCTATTATAATACATTCATACGAGGATGGATCACATGGAGGAGCAAATCAATAAAATGATGTATTCACTATCCATTATAGATTTGGCAAAGTTCATGCAAGAGTTTAAAAAAGCATAAGCTAACATCGAAGAACTGAAGCGCTGGCAGCCTAAGCAGCCAATTTTGATCCATCTTTGATAATGAGTGATGATGATGAAGGAATTATTGATATGATAGGAAGACCATTGAAAGACAAAGGGAAGCAACAGGTAGATAAATGTGCCAAAAAAATTAAAAAGAGAAAAAAGAGAAAGTCGATGACGCTGGAGAAGTGAGAGAATTATGATATAAAGAAGGTCTCAAAAATATAGATGAGAATTGAGGAGAGAAGAAAGAAGAAAGTTGAAAATAAAGCAACTGGAATGTCTATCAGTTCCGCCCCAGTGATGGGGCCATCTTCTGACCTTGTCCGGGATATGGTACCTCCAATTCTAGAGGAAGAGTTTATGAGTACCCCCACCACCATGGGGGTCAACATTCCAGCAGGTGAGGAAACTAGAGCCTCACCATATCTCACAGATGCCTCTAATGAATAAGAGGCATTACAAGTATTTCCTCTCTTTTGACATAAAATTTTATGCATTTGAGGACAAAGAATGTCTTATTCTACGGGAGGTGTACGTGTACCCTGAGGGATTGTGTTGCCGATGTACTTTTTCCCCATGTTCTATCTAGTACAATTGGCTTGTCTAGGACTATGTTTAAGTTTGCATTTCTCTTTTCTAGGATTATGTTTAGGTTTGCATTTTTCTTTTCTGAAGTCCTGTTTGTTAATGTTTGTTTATTAAATAAAAGTATCATTGGTGTTACTGCCCTATTTTTGATATGGATGATGAATGATGTTGGGATAAGACTATGAATATATTTTTATGATTATTTACTATAGTCATTTAACATATGTAAGCAACTTTCAGTGATTCTATTACCGGGATTAACATGTGAGATGTGCATAAATCATGTGATGGAAATCCTAAGTGTGATAGAATATGTTTAACTTTGTTGCGTCTGTGTGTGTAAGAATTTTTCTTTAGTTCTTGCATGGTATAGTACCTAGAACTTTACTGGTTCATTAAGGCTGTCTTGTAGTTGATTCAATAGGGCAAGATAGCAGGCCTCCTTGTACAGTTAGTCCATTGAGCACAAATAATTAACCCCACCAAAAAGATTTTTCCACATTTGAACCCTTTTTGACCTTGTAGTAGTTGTATTCATCACTAATAACTCAAATTAACTTTCTTTAGGGTGTTAGTATCTAAATATAGCCCTAGTCCACTATTGGACATTGTGTACCTTAACTCAGGCAAAACATCTAAGTTGAGGTTGGCTATTTTCAAGATGTTGATCATCTAACAGAAAGTTCATTTAGAACTTAGTTTTAAAAATATTTGGCCCTAATCTATTCAAGATATTGTGCACCTTAACTGATTGCATCATCATAAGTTAAGGGTGGCTGATACTTTTTCTTTTTTTTTAAAAAAAAGAGAGGTCATGTTAAAGTGAGGATAACGATAGAAGTTGTAAATGAGCTGATAAAATAGTATCTTGGGTGAGTGAGAATGCAAGGGAAAATAGGGTTATGTCTGAATATTGAGTCACTTTTACATAAATTTATTCTCACCTAGCCCGAAGCCTCATTACAATCACAAAAAAGACCTGCTTGATCTTGGCGAATAAACTATATGAGAGCGTTAGATGGAAAGGGTAAGCTTATGGGTATGTAGACCATGCTTGTGACAACTTTATTGAGTGTAAGAGTTTAGATTGTGTCCACAAAATATGAGTGGCGGACTTTATTAAGGGTAGGAAAACTTGAGTTTTACTTATTCCGGCTATTCTTTGTAGAATCTGATGTCAATGATTGTGTATGTGCTGATATTAAATCAATGCCGGTTGTAGATCTTGATATATTAAGCATATATATGTGAATGGCAAGTGAATGGTTGTACTGTGTCAAGTTCAATAGTTGATTGCCCATCATTGTATTGTTCATGATTGCAATTTAGTGCTGAGTTGCTTGAGGATAAGAAATTATCTTAAGTTGAGGGTGTTGATGTTCCAAATTTTGATGGAACATTTTGCATCTTTTTCTTGGGAAAACTGTGTGTTTTCAAGAAACTAAAGTTGTATTTAACAATGGAGTTGAGTTTTTTCAGGTTAAGGAGTTAGATGAAGAAGAAATCCTAGAAAAGTAACAGAAAAAAGGTCACTGGAGGTCCAACAGGGTAGCAGTCAGAGTAAACCAGAAATTATCATATATTAGACCCCTGCGATAGTCCAATTGGCTGACCATCAAATATCTAACGGATCTCTAATTTGGCCGTCAGATCTAAACAGAACCTAGAAATTTGGAGATTCAAGTGGCAGCCCAAGCGACGAACTGCCAGGCCAGCGATGGACCGCTGAGTTGGCCATCGACTCTTAATAAAACCGGACTTTATGGAACCTCTAGTTTTGGTCCACTCGAAAAACCATCATTTCACCGACGGACCGTCTATGTGACTGTCAACTTGGACGCGGTTTTTCTGATTTTGAATTTTAAATCCTTTTTACCTGGGAGTATGTAAATTCCTAGTTAGGGTTTTATTTCTATCATCTTGGATATTGTTACCTTAGTTTTTCCATCTTTTCAAATCCTGTAACGTAGGATTCTTTGAATCAAGCTAAACTTGTGGATCTAATCATTCCATTTTCTATTGAAAATTCAAGAACTAATCATTGTAATTTTTCTAAGTGAATTCTGAATTTATTTATGAATAATACAAAGATTTTGTCTCTTTCTTCTATGGAGATGTGTGGCTAAAATCCCATAACTAGGGTTATGGGAACCTTGATGTAATAGACTGATTTGGGTTGTGATTCTAATTGAGTTCCATGGGTAATTGACATTGCATAAACCTTTCTTCATTTTAATAACTTTTCTTGGTTGCAAACTTGAGAGGTGAGCCCAAAAACATTATTTGTTCGAATAGAAAAGTGTCCTTGGGAAAAGAAAGGGTTTACATGGAATTTGGAGGCTTTAATCTTTGAATTAATGGCAAATGCCTTAACAGGATTGACCTACATGAGAAAATAGTTGATTAATCAATGCATTCTTTAAGTTTGAGAAAATTAAAGAATATTTTATCCATTTAGGTTGAGAAACTAATGGGTAAACAATAGCATTCAACTACCCTTGCAATTGAAGTTATTAATTGGAACTCTAAATTGATTCACAACCCTAGATGTTGAAGAATCTTGGTGACCACAACCCTAGTTTGTTTAATATCATTGAATTACTACTTGCAAAAAGAATCATTAGTTGGAGCAACTATGTTGCAATTATTTAGAATATAATCTATTAACCAAGTCCCCTTTTATTTAGGAACCTTTGATCAACAGTCTAATAACAATCACAATACTTAGTGAACATGATATTCCCTTTGGGATTTGTCACCAAACCTAGTTGAGTTCTATATTTTACAGCAACCGCTTACACTCTCATAAGAGAGGCATAATTAGGGTTTATCATCCAACTCAGACGAACCGACTGAATCATCAATAGAAGTGCCACACATACAATCTCTAAATAAAGATGCCTCAATATCACAAGGCTAATATAAATAAGTTGAATGATTGGAAATCCCATGTTGAGGACTCCCTAGATTAGTAATCAGTCTTTCTGTTTTCATAGAATCACCTAAAGCATCAATATAGGAAGAACATAACCTGAGCCCAAATGGTTAGCCAAATGATGCTTAGAGAAATCTACCAAATTATGTACATACTTCTAAAATCACAGCCTATCTCAGGAAATATAGGATAGCAGGGAATATGTGCTAACTCTAGCCTATCATCTATCTCATACCTGGGACATCTTTTGAACCAAGTCTCATCATGATAAAACCCAACCAAAATTCTTGAATACTTTGAGATTCTGCCCTTCATAGTCTAGAATTGTTTCCATGGCCCGAAGAACCATACCAAAACTCTACAAGGTTTCATGGGAACTTTTTCCACTATGATCATCACAACTAATCATAGAACTACACATAGTGTGGAATACGGTCTACGTATAGTCGATATGTTGTAGATGAAACTGAACTTTTCTAGAAGGATCCTTACTCCCAGATAAAATACCAATAACACTAAATTGATGGAATGCCTTTTGGATGATATTTCCATATGTCTCTATACATGCTCTCTATGGTTCTCGCATAATCAACAACCTGTGGGATAGAAGATTTAGTTGCTCTCACATGCTTAGATGCAAAATAGGGTGACAATACCAACCCTCTAACACATCAAAGTACCAATATCAGGATCTAAAGGATATAGCATAGGAAAATTCCTAGACCACATAAGAAATCAAATCTCATACTCAAAACTGGTAAAAAACCTTAATGAACACTAATAGACCAAACTCTGGTCCAAAAACTGCTCGATAAATCGAATGTCATCCATGCCTTACAGAGATCTACAACATGACTACAATTACCAATGTTGAATTACAAAGGCTGAAGTAGTCACGAGCTTTACTGAAGACTAAGCTGGCCCAAATCCTTTTTGGCTGCTGCTGAAGATCTTTGATATGTATCTATGACTCTCTAGTCTGATGTTGTGCTGACACTCTTAAAATGCATGTTAAAGTCATATCTGCATCTATCAAAAATGTCATATCATTACTTGCGGATAAAATAAAGTCAAAGAATATGTTTGAGGATCATAGGAATGTAGGCACACAATACGGAGTCTTGAAGTTTAATTTCAAAAAATGTCAATATTGCCCCCCAAAGATAGGTAATGGACGTCTCTGCATAGATCTGCCGGACTCTACTAAACAATCAGCTCTTGTACTAATACACCAATTAAAACTATGCTCTGATACTATTTTTTCACAACCTAATTACTCAGGTCATTACGACACCTACCATAACCCACCAGTAGGCAAGCCAACCCACAGTCCAAAATGGCTAGTTATGGACTACTCAATAATATAAGGAAAAAAATAAAATAGATGAAATATAGATCAATAAATAATAAAATCCCAAAATGTGGTTGTATCACTACAAGAGCTTCGAGTATAATAAGTGTACAAAAGTGAAATATCAAGAGAAATACACTGATACAACTTATCACTAAATATAGTATAGAAACTAGTCTAATACATATGAGAGAGAAGGAAAATACTCTAAACTTCAGGAGTTCACTCTAAGACTCTGAACCATGGCTACTTCGCATGATGCACTCATCAATGACAATAACCCATACTATGATCTTGTATGTTGTAGAACTGTAGTGTAAGTACTAAAAAAATGGTATTAAGTAGGCAATAACCAACTGATCTCCAAAGATAAAGTAGATATATACATCATATAAATAGAATGTAAACTACACCTTAAAGTCTAGAAATCATATAACAAGTCTAAGAGAGTGATAAGGCACCACTATCCCGGTTAAGTCCAACAGTCTAACATAATAAAATAATTAAAGTATTAGGGTGAACTATCATATTCCATCCATATTCAATAGACGTCTATACTATGCCGTGTATCCCAGGAAAATATACTAATAAAGGGAAAAAGATAGATATATATCAATATACAGGGTAAAGAAATGAATATGCAGTATAAACAAATGAAGAAAGGGAAATATGGTAGTGCCATATCTTCATATAGCTTGAAAGATATATACATTTATACATATAAACACGAGGTTATCTCAAAGCATAACCTAGATCATCATATCCTTATTCTAAGAACTCTTTATTATACTATTAAGATCTAATGTTATAATGCTCAGGGTTCTGATCAACACGGCTGGACATGAAATAGTTATGCATAATAATGTCATTATATGATAGATAAGGCCATGGACATACCTCTTATCTCGTTATAGGATCAATAAAGAATTTGCTCTTCGCTAGCAGCAATAATGATCATAAAAATAATAATAACAATAACAACAACAATGTGAATAATCAACTACTCCGGACAACAAAATACATAGTTGAGACTATATGTACTCCCACCACCCATGTCTCAAAAGGTTCAATGAACAGACAACACAAGGCATATTCTCTACCCATATCTATTTAATAGTCCCATGTTGGATGATAGACATAGGTGTATACTAGTGATAGGTGATGCACATGCAAGAATAAATGCAAAGTACACAATCAATATCATAATATGACATCAAAAATATCTCCATCATAACTATCATTATAATGTCCATCATTAGCATAATCAACTTCTGACCTTGTCATGTATTAATATATCATTGTAGAATCCCCTAACCTTGCTAGGTATCAATATACCATCCTATATCTTCAGGCCTTGTCAGATATTAATATATCATTATTGTATTCTCCATCCTTGTCAGGAATTAATATATCCTCACTGTATCATTGGCCTTGTTGGGTATTAATATATCTCACAGTATTCTCCAATATTATTAGGTATTGATATAATTATAAACATTAATACATATATATGGGCATATAATAGGTGTATGGCTAAAAGGAGGGTAAATCCTCAAGCCTATTACCTGGAGTGATCTTTGAGGATAAATCATTTTAAAAGTGTAGAAGGGTCAGAATACCCCATGATCAAACAAAGTAATAAGTTTTAATCACAGAGATGACATCTGGTTATTAGTCTAACCATTATTCTTCACATAATCCTTATTCATGGGATGGAGAAAAAAACTTTATTTATTTAATAGCCAATAGCTAACATCTAGTAGTGATTCATCGCTAGACCATAATCTCCATTTATCTACTATTAATCATTATTAACTAATCATCCTATATCTGTTAATTATTATTAGATAATAAATTACTATTTATCATCTAGCCATTCTTTGTTAACTAGCACCATTCATTAATTAACCATCGTTTACCAATTTATCCCAGTTATCAACTATTCATCTTTATTAACTAGTCATCTCTTATAATCTAGAATTATTAATGCATAAATACTTATTTAACAACTAATCGACATCTTAAACTTAGTCATCAACAACAACTAATCTTCACTAATACTAAACCTATCATCATCATTGGCTATGCATCAACCATAATCATTAGCTACCCTATTTCAAATAGACAAGGTTCATTAACTAGTCTATTAGATTTCTAGCCATCAAGTACTACAGTCACTTAATAGACAACAAGTTGCCACATAGGCTAAACATTATTTAGAAAGAACAGTCCTATGATTGTATTTTTGTTGGAATCACATCAATCACATATATAGTAATCATGAATATACAAAATCTACACATGCTATCACCAGTATCTAATTCAATAACATCATAATAAACATACTATTTCTTCCTTCGTCCCTTACCGGAGAGATTTGTATATAAACATATATATGTATATTCGTAAACTACAATTCTATCCTTTAAATAGTTAATTACTTTCCGGAAGTCCATTCGATAATATAACACATCCCTTGGCCCAAGAAATGTCCAAAATAATTACAATATCATAATAATGATGATAGGACCCCACACGTATTTGAAACTCATATCAATAAACATATATGTAAACCATCTTAATTTTATATGCCATAGCATGTCTGTAATCATCTCACATATAGGAGACATCTCACATAAAGGAGGCACCAAAACAATAAGCACATAACTTTTGTAATATATCATATATCTATAGGTTATACATCATGACTATGAACAATATATCCTCTATAGGCCAATTATCACATCTAAGAAGAATATTGTCTGTATAATCATAACTAAGAGGAAAATCATCTCTAGAGGCCCAACAATCATAACTAAGAGGAATATCACCTTTATAGGCCCAACAATCATAACTAATAGAAATATCATCTCTATAGGCACCCATCATAAATATGAGAAAGGTTATCTCTAAGGGCTTGACGACATGTCTCTGATGAAATAGCACCTCTATATGCCAAGTATAAAGTCGCGAATGCAATGGAAGGCCTATTACTAATTAATTCTTTAGCCATTTTCTATTTGAATTCTAAACTGGTGAAATAGCTTCTCTATGGGAAAAATGTTAAGTTTAAGAGGAAACAATGTCTCTAAAGGTCACATATAACGTCTAAGAGGGAATAGTATCTGTAAAGGCCCATTATCATTTCTATAAGGAATAACATTGCCATAACTACTAAGACACAATTCGGGAAACATCATTACAATTTACAAAGTCATGAAGTAACCTTATACTATGGTTTACTAGTCTCAACTAGGACTAAAATCTGAAACTAGATTCAAAAGGCTAACACAAGTGTTGGCCTAAGTAGGCTGGACAATCTCACTTCTAATTTTAAATTTCCATATTTAGGCAAACTATGACCTAACTAGGATAAGGTATCTAGTTTATCTTCTGGATGTCAAGTAAGACATAATAAAGTCAAAGATAGGAACTTTGACTAGCCTAATAAGATTAAATATGTGAATCATGCTTCCAACACTAAAACCATATCCCAAACATAATATTAAATTCTATTCAAGATTAAAAATAATCCAAACTAGGGATAAAACAATAGTATTCTAAAAATTTATAAACAGACAATCTTAATGGGTTTAAGAACCTTATTTAATCCCTAAGAATTAACAATCAAGGATAGGTTATCCTACTCATAATCAAGCTTAACACTCATGTTCGCACGTAATATATGTCACACACCATCGATGAAGAAAAGTAGACAGGATCCTACCTTAAAGATGAACCGTAAAAACCTCATATCATTTACCAACGTCCATCTTCACTTTACAATACCAAAATTACATAACAATATCAAATTTATAATCTACTCATCCATAAGATTCTAACTATACCCAAATTGCACCATTGTGCTACGAGTCTAAAAATGACACCAAAATCCCAAACTGGTTCCCAATTACAGAAAACACATTTCAGATGTCAACCCAATGTTCAAACATAAAAAAGGAATCATAACCCTCACTAAATGGGCAAAAATAAAACTAATTTTGAGCTAAAATAATGCGCTAAGCTAAATTGTGGTTTGGGATGAAACTATGAAATTCAAGCATGAATTCAAAGGATTCTTACCTTTAATTAAAATATATTCATAATAAAATATGATAAAAATTCTCCCAAGTTACCAACCATGATAAATTTTTAGTTATTAAACACATTTACAGTTTATGCTCTTAAGAGTGAAGAGAAAATTAGCCAAATTCCGAGTATAGGGTTTATTTATAAAATCCAAGGCAAAGAGATGTCGCAATTGTCGAGATACGAGCCTTAATTGTAATGCTGAGATCATGTGGACTTACTATTATTGTATTGTTGCAATCAGCTCCTCTACACCTAATCATCCAGGCACCAAAACCAGCAAAGCTTGGAAATATTTTATGTTTCCAATGATTCCTCAAGATTTATTTTGAATCCAATTTTTGAAAATCAAATATGTAACCATACTAAATTCAATGTTCCTGACTCGATAACAAAATCATATTTCTAATCTAAGGTTGTTTTGACAAAATATCGGTCCCATAACTAAACTTTCAAATCATCAACTTTCCAATCGATAGGTCGATATAAGCATGGGTGCATTGGACCATAACCAAATGTCTACCTTAACCATAATCAATATAATGGATCTAATAGCATAGGTAAAATTTGCATTTGTGATTGTTCAATTGAAATTTATTTTTGGGTGGTCATTTAGTATCGACGAATACTTCAAAATAGGGAATCGACTATTAAAACCAATCGAACATCCCAGTAACCAAACCTTCTACCCCAATAAGTAATAAATAAAAATATGGAAAATGGCCTAAAAGGTCATTACATGACCATCCGAGAAGTGCTTATCCTAGTAAAGGATGTGATTATAGTTTATTTATATAATAATGAATATGGATCCATTGTTTGAATACTGGCGGTGGCATGTATAGATTTTATACATTGATAGTCGTTGCATTGGTGATGGATATGTTTTTAATTAGATTGTAATCTTATTACTGTTGTTACTAAATAAGTGTTAAAACCCACTTTCTACCTTAAAAATAGATTTCTTCATAATAATACATGTTTGTCTTAATGAATAACATACATGTAAAAGATATTAATAATGATGTTTTAATATGTTTGACTAAGGAAGATTCCGGTCCATTATTTTATACTACTTATTACTCCGATCGTGAGAGATTTAGCACATAGGTTCACTTTGGGCAATGAATTTATGGATTTATACTCTTCAACAATCAATTGATACCATGAACCTATTATCTCTACATTTATATCTCTTTGGTCTTGGGGCGGAGGAATATGCTTTAGTGTTGATATAAATTTTGGGTTAAACCTAACGACAGATTTTAGTATTGATGTATATGTACGTGTTGATTATTATGTTGATACTGATTATATACCCAGTAAGGCTAAATGATATTGTGATGATGATATTGATACCCGACAAGGACAAAGAACATTCTTATGATACATTGATACTTGATAAGGCTGGAGAACATTGTGATGATATATTAAGACCTAGGAAGGTTGAAGGAAATTATGGTGATATATTGATATCTAACATGGTTGGAGGGTATTGAGATGTTTATATTCATACCCAAAAAAGTGAGAGGATGATTACCACTGTGGCTCACAGTTGAAGGAACCCGCAAGGGACTAGAGATATCCGTAAAGACTGCCTGGTCCGTAACTAGAACTTATAATAACCATAATGTTCAATCTAGTCTTTCTTTTACAATATATATATATATATAAGAATAAAAAGTAAGTACACAGACTTGAACCATGGCTAAAAGACTGTAAATCTATAATTTTTTTGTCTAAGATTAATGTTGGGACTAAATCTGCCTAAAAGCATAGAAATGGTTTAAATCTCTCTCAGCAAAAGAAAATAGTAGTGGTAAAAAAGTGAAATAGTAACGGTCTGAACTCAAACTAGGTTTATTTTAAAAAGTATAACATTTAGTTTTGAAGATTATAATTCATTGAATGAGGTGATACATTTTTTGTTGAAAAAGAATCAACTTTAAAAGTGAATAGTGAGAATAAATCCATTTAGAAAATAGAAGTAAAGTCAAATATTTGTCTGGAATCGTACCACTAAGGAAAAACAAATGCTCTTGAAGTATGCCTACCATTACCAGTATCCCAGTAATACAACCATAAGTGTCGATAGACCACAACCATATCCTCACAATGGTACAATACTATATTGTTGAACAACTAATATTGAAATTATAGCCTTAGGATTACAACTTACACTTCAATATATTATTAACATCATAACCTGAAGACTAAGGTAAACAAGGGTATAAAGTAACTATAAGTGTCTAATAAGGAAATATCGCCCCAATTACTTAGTAATATGCTAAGTCTTATGATAAAGGATTCCTTATACCAATCTATAGTCAATCAAGCCCAACATAAGATGTAATAGTATTTGATAGTCTTAAAAGGTATTCTAGGAGAAGGTTTTGGGTTACATTTCTATTTTAAATCCCGTAATTAAGCTAAGTCATGTATACTAGTCTTCAACCCATCCTATAATCCCTACCTAGCATGCAACATATACTATACAAAATCTCATAAAGAAAAGTTGATCAAAGCCTCCCTCAATGTCAAATTGCAATCCTTAAATCATCCACACATAGCTCGTCTTTGCTCCACAATAGCAAAATATTGACATACTATCAAAATAATATACTATACATTAATATGAATAAAAAAACACATATTCCAAAGAAAAACTCTAGAGCTAAAATTGAGTTAAAAATAATCCTGTAGGGCCTGCTAATGGAGGTCTAAAATTAAATCCATCACGGAGTCCCTCGTAACATAAGGAATGTGTGCTCAAAATTTGAGAACAAATGAAGTACAAATCGAGGATAAAATCATCCTTGTAAAGAAGGAATCACATAAAAGTGGATTGACCTGTCATCAAGAAAGTACTAGGAAGCCCTCAATCTCAAAGATCAATAGCTTAACCTGTCACAAATATGGTAAAATTCCAATGAACTCAATGAAAAAAGGTGTCTTGTACTTGATGCTGAACACCAACATCTCCTAAGAACAAATGAACTTTGATCGGGTGCTGAGAATTCATTTAGAATCCCATGAATACAAATAAACTATTCTACCATATAAAAATAAATATTATAAACTCAATGAAAAGATAAAAAACTTTAAGTCGAGATCATTTTGATTAATGTGTCCCACACCAAGTTTTATTTTAACCGATTTCCACCCAATAGTCCAAAATGAGTTTGCAAAGCCTTGGGAACTGAACTAATGGTCCCCTAGGCTAAAATCTATGTTCCAAAGTTGATGGCGAGGTCGAATTTATCGTCCAAGGGATTATACTTTGAGTTAAGGTTTGAGACCAATTCCTAAAAAATAAAAACTCCTAAATAGGGAAATGAGCTGAAGACCCAAATAAACTATTTGATAACCAAACCGATAGTTCCAACAATTCAAAAATGACACGTACCCACTATAAGAACGCTCAAAACACTAGAAATATGCAGAAATCTAGAAAATAACTTCGAGGATAATTACAATATCAATTACTAAAAATACATTCACTTGCAAAAGTCAATGGATTGAACGAGTCCCAGAGCTCAAAAGAATGAGGTACTGGGCCCACATACATAGCATCACTCCCTCGATAACCTCTAAGAATAACACTTTCAAGGGATTTCACCAAAAGTATCCCTTGTTCACAAAATTTCTTACATCACTTCCCAAATTACCCAAAAGTCATCCTCAACTACCAACAAACCTCTAACTGAGCCAAACATGATTTAAGCTAGTAAATACAAACAACAATAAACTAATATAACATTGATACAAGCATAACTAGGTGAAAACTCTACTAAACCGAAGACCACATATGTGATGAATCAAGTAATAAACTCCAAATACCAAATCCAATACTACCTCTCATTCCAAACCTGCTATCTACTGTGAAACACACAAAATATTGTCCTAGTCGTTCCCGTACAATTGTATCCACTGAGATCAAAGAATTAAAGATAATCCTTAAAAAACCCATAATAATAAGCATAATAATAAGCTAATAAGGTGCCACTAGAAGCTATAAATAGAGAAGATCAAAGCATGTGATTTCTAGCCAAATCTACATCTAGTTTGAATGACCTTTGAAATTGTGAAAGATTAATTTAAAGAACAAACTCTCAATATTGAATGATACTATCTAGAATGTCCCATAAAATTAGGATAAAAAAATACAAAGTCAATTTGAGAACACTCTTTCCATTGGACAAGCAATCCATATTTTCATGAAAACTAAGAATCAAGGTCAGGAGCAGTAGAAAGCAATACCGTGTGCCCATAGACTATCACTCAAGCATTTATCAAAGATAACCAATTTGAACTAAGGAAAGATGAGACAGTAGGTAATTAGTAGCCGTAGTCAATTTACAAGTAAATGATAATCTAAAATAAATATGGAAATGGGTGGCAATAAAGTTATGAATTACATAGCTATAATCTCTGCATTAAAGTAGAACTGATCGATCTTAATTATCTGAACTAATCCTATTTTTAAGAATGCCCTATAGCCTTTTGAAGATAAGGTACAAAAATCATACACCGATCTGTGGGATTCTCTTAGAAACTTATCTATAGCATTAATGCATCGATAAACCTAATTCTGATACCAAATTTTTATGACCTAATTTCTTAGGACAAGGTGGAACCTACTATAATGCACTAGTAGGTAGGCCAACTCATAATCCAAAATAGCTAGTAAAGGATTATAAAGTGGACTGAAAAAACAATAAATATAAATAAAGTAAAGAGTCTAATATAGAATACAACACCAATACAGGGCATAGTCAGTACAAGAGCCTTTAATACATCAGTACAAAGAGAAATATAAAATAAATATTTATGTACAAACTATCTCCAAGATACAAAATAGTGTTAAGTCTAATAAATATGAGGGAGAGTAGGAGTTTTTTAAACAGCAAGATCTCACAAAAATCTCTAATCCATTGCTTTTCTTCATGATGGACACATCAATTATAAGAACACATACTATGATCTATAAGTTACAATAATGTAGGATGAGAAATAAACATATGGTCCTCAGTAGACATTAACTGAGTGAGATCCAAAGATAATGTAAGAATAAATAATCGGTAAAGCCAAAATATAAACTACAGGTAGCTATTAATGAAAATAAACATAATAATAAAAGTGGAACAAAAAGGCTATACTAATCTATTTTAATATTAACTAGGGACTAATGCGTAATAATATATATCACTATCCAATATATAAATGAAGAGTGAAAAAAAGATATATAGTAGTAATACTAAGCCAAAGATACATATACAAAATGAATATAAAAGGACGGAGAAGGATGTATGGTAATAACTTATATACATGTATATATACTTATAACAGACTAACTCAAAAGTAATATCCTAAGGGACCCAACATACATGTCAAGGAATTGTAAGTAAGTAGGAAAGCTAATATTAGCATAATCAGGGTCGCTAACTAGTGGATGATTAAACATGAGATAATCTATAATTGAAAAACTTACCACAATAGATATAAGAGATAAGAATTTTACTGATAATCTCGAGTACTAGTGTATAATCATCCTGCCTCAAACTAATCATAATAAATAATAATAATGTAACCGGCTAGCCTTAATAAATAATAATATAATTGGGGCCCCTTAAGCCCAAAAGATGAAATCAAGCAGTCAGCAACCATATCTTATATATATAAAACCCTGTATATGACCAATAGATATAAGAACTTAACAAATATAAATGAATTACGAAATGAATATGAATAAATGAATGCAACATAACCATATATATGTATATATATATATGATACTGGATTAAGTAGATTGATCATGATGGTTATTGGAGTCCTAGTTTGAGACTAGGCAGTGTATACGAATTTCTCGAGTGTCTTATGGGTCCCTTAATTTGTCATCCACAATGTCTGAGAAGCACGTTTATTGTAAGTCCTATATTTACGAACTATTAGCTGGAGAAGGTGTGTGCACTTATCATGTTATGTCGCTTACTTACATATATATATATATATATATAAGTAAAATAAGTACATGATCTAGAAATGTGACTAAGATAGTGTAAATTTTGAAATCTATTGACCAAGATTAACGTCGAGTATAAATCTCCTTAATAGCATTAAATAGGTCGAAAGCTCTCCACATTAAAGAAAATAGAAGTTGTAATATATTGGAATAGTAATGGATCAAAATTAATCTTGGTCTGAGTTAAAAAATATCACATTTTGTTTTAGATCCATAATTCATTAATTAAAGTGGTATAATTTTTGTTATAAAAGAATCTCTTTTAAAAGGGAACAGTTGAAATAAATCCCTTTTTAGAAAATAATAGTAACATCAAGGATTTTGTTGAAATCATACCACTAAATAAAGGAAAATGTTACTGAGGTATACATGTCATCACTAGTAACCAAGTAATATAACCATAAGCACCTATAAGCCACAACCACTTTATCAAAAGTGATAGAATGCTAACCTTGTGCTTAACTAGTATTGAAATAATGATCTCAGGCCCATAATATACACTTTAATATAATATTAACACCATAACGCAAGAGACAAAGGTAAAATAAGGAATAAATCTACTACAAGGTTCTAATCAAGAAAGATCACCCCAAATACTAAGTAATAAGCTATATCTTATTCTAAATAATCTCTTATGCCAATACATAGTTAATCAAGGATTTCATCATACATAATAGGATACTACAACCTCAAAAGGTATACTAGGCTATGATTTGGGTAATATTGCCATTCTAAATCTCCTAATTAGGTTAAGTCAAGGTATACTAGTCATCAACCTATTCTATAATCCCTACATATAATGCAATATATAATATATAAAATCTCATAAATAAAAGAAGATAGAATCCTACGTCAATGTCAAACTGGAATTCTTGAATTATACAGAAATTGCTCATCTTCACTCTACGATCTTGAAATATCTCTGGATAATCAAAATAATATACCACACATGAATATGAGTAAAATAATACTTGTATTGCAATGTAAACCTTTATTCCAAAAATCAAGTTAGAAATAGGACCATAGGGCTTGCTAACGGAGTTCTAAAATTAAATATGTGATTCGGTCCCTCAAAGGAGAAGGAATTATTCTCAAACATTGAGCACAAATCAATGCTCAAATCCGCCTCAAGAGATGGAAAAATTGTTAAAGAAAACAAGAATCAAATAAAAGATTTATGCTAAAAAATTATATGATAATCGGTATAAAATGGTCAATTCATCATATTTTATACATTAACAGCACCAATAAATGAATTCCTACTCTTCTCCAAGTTGTAAGATTCAATAATAAGGGAAAAGGGTCTAGCAAATAGTGTGAAATTGCAAAAAGGGAAAAAATATAAACTATCAGGGGATTACTAATAGAAAATGCAAGTGCCGATGACTGTGATTTCAAAGCTCAATAAAATAGTTAATCAAGAATGCAAGGCATAATCCATGAATGCAATGAACAGCTAAGGAAAACCATTGTAAACATGATAGCCCATTTGCAAATGCAAAGATGGAGTTACATCAGGGTGGAATAACCTTTTATTGTAAACGGGATAGGAGCATTGTTATCGCAAATTTTAATAAATTGACCCTTCCAAAATTCATCAAAATCCCTTTAAACCTGAGTAAAAAAGGTTTCTTTCACCCGATGCTAAACATTTGTATTTTTATATGTCCAAATTGAGTCCGAGTAGGTTTTTTTTGAGATTCCTTTCCAACCTTGTACATTCAAACAAACTATACTACAATATCAAATTCAACATTTTTAACTCAATGGAATAATTGAAACTTTTATAAAAAAATAATTTCAATCAAATATGGGTCCTACATTTAGTTATATTTTAACCAATTTTAACACAATAGCTCAAAATAAGTTTGAAAGCCTCAAAAACCTAAACCATGTTTCCCAAGCATAGAATCAATGTTTCAAAGCTAATGGCACTATTGGATTTCTCATCTAGGCCTTTTTACTAGGAGTTTTGATCTGATGCCAATTCTTTAATAGTAAAAGCTATTGAATAGAAAAATAATCCTAATATCCATAGGAACTATCTGATAGTTGAACTGGCAGTTTTGCTAAGTCAAAAATGACATGTAGCTATTATCGAAAGGCTTAAAATACAAAACATATAAGGAAATTGAGATAATGAAATGGAGGTTCATTATAGAATAAGTGGAACATCACGAAACCTAATCACCTTTTATACTTATACATCAAAAGATTGTATGAAGATCTCCATCCTTATATTTGAATGTTGATGTAACGCCCCAAATTTGGTACCCAAAATGCTACACGGTGCTAATGACCCTAAAGGACCACAAACTAACCCATGACTGATATCTTTACGTGTATACTAAAAATATACTTATAATGCAGAAACATTAACTGAAAGGCCATAAGGTTAATATATCTAAAGTAAAACATAACATGTAAATTGGGTATGAAATACCCAAAACAACTGGAATAACTGTCTGAACATAATAGTCTAGAAAGCCTCTAACTGACTGAACTGTCAGAGTAAAGAGTTGATGGGACATGTCCCTAACTAACTCCAACTAATAAAGTAATTAATGTGATTATAGGAAAATAATCATTTCCTCAAAAGATAAGGACTCACTGCTAACTCTAACTGTTGATATCTAGAATGTACTGATGCTCTGGAGCTTGTGTCGCTGAAACTATGGTATAAGACACCATAGCACAAATATGTCAGTACTTTGAATGTACTGGTATACATGTGAGTAGGCTGAATGCCTGGAATTCATATGCATGAACAATACTGGCTAACTAACTAATTGAATGTAAGAATACATAGATTCATACATAGTAACTATATCGAAAATTATGATAACACGATTATGTTGATGACTAACATGAATAATGGATGAATTCTGATAACTGATAACATAATTGACTGTATCTGACATTCCTGCATCTGATGGAACTAGCTGAGTTCCGTACTATATCAGAGTTAACTATATCTGACAGTCCTTAATTCTGAAGAACTATCTGAATTCTTTTACTATGACTGATACTGAGACTGTGGGAGGTAGTCATCTTACTGAAATGCCCCAAATAATGCATTATAGTTGAATTAGGGTCTAATCTATGCCCTGATTGGAAGGCTATAAATACCGTGCCACTGTTAAGGACAACATGTGAGTCACCCTAATATAATAGGTAACTCTAGTAAGAACGGTGGGAACCCTCATATAGTAGGTTAAGCCACCTCATCTACCCTTATATAGTATTCTATGATTTGTCAAACTATGCTGTCTACATAGCTCTGGAATGCAAGGATTTTTTTTAAGAATCACACCCTCATATAACAGGTGAGTTCCTATCCTTGGGTTACCTCGGTGCTAATTTTTACTCCTATCTAAATAGAGACTGAACCTAATTTACTAAACTGAACATGGACTGAGTTACTGACTTTCGTTAACTGACGGAATACTACTGATATCTGACGACTAACTGAGTTCATGAGATTATGGAGATTTCCTGAGTCATAAGACTATCTATATTCGAAGGATCACAACTTCACTGAGAGTATCATGGAAAATTTGATATGGCTCTAGGTACATAGCTAATATTTTGGGTACTTGTACCCCCAGGACTCGATAGAAGGAAACTGACCAAGCATGACCTACTTGAACACATCACCAACTTCATAATCGATAATACATTTATTAAAGCATTTCATCAAACATGTGATCTGCATAAACTTGTACATACATGGGGAATTCATGATATCATGCTAGTTGGGCATTTTCCTTCATCTAGACATTTAACCAAACACATAGTAGGCATAGTATATGTAAACAACATTATACAGCAAACAAACATCATGATTCAATTCTAATTTCATCATTCAAGGTTTTAATCATAGATTTACATGAAACTACATCTATACTAATCAAATTCACATAAAATTTATCCCCCAACATGGAACCAAATTCAATTACTCATTATCAATATAAAAAAGAGCATCCCAATCATGAAACTCATAAAGGAAATTCATAAACTTAAACTTTGAAAAGAGATTCTTGGGCTTCATTGATGAAAAGAGTCCATGAATGAACACTATGCATATCAGGATTGAGCTTCTTGAAGTTCTTCAACTTGAAGAATTTGAATCTCTTCATTCTTGAAGAAGATTTTGATTTTGTTCTTGGAGATTAATGTTAGAGAAAAAATACCAATTTTGTAATTGTAGAACAATAATGAATTTCTGAGCTTTGGTCAAATATAATTAGGTATATAAACGGGTAGTAAAAAAACAAAAAATCCCCTATTAAAACACCTTTAATTTGCTGAATCGGGACCTAAAACGGCTCGTGCAAAGGTCCATCATTTTGAGCATCGTATGTGGATAGAGAAAAGGGCTTACTGCCGAAGTAGCGATGGCCTGGAAAACGGTCTGTCGTAAGTTTGATAGTCTGTCAACCTGTTCATCGCACCTTATCAAGAAGGTTGCCTCACTGTCTTGGATAAGATGTTCAAGGCAACAGTCCGTTACTAGGTCGATGGTCTGTCAACCTGGCCGTCGCACCTAGGTAATTCTGATAGCTCTGGGTAAAATGTCCATAAATTTTTACTCAGATACGGTATTTGGACGAAATTTGTATAGTTGGAAAGATAATTCAATTTCTCACCTAAATAAAAGTGAAAATCATAAATATACCATATTTATAAAAGTGGATTCATCTTTCAAAGAAAACTTCTAGCATTCTTATGAAAAATTTAAAGCTAGGAACAAGTATGGGGTATTACAATATCTCCTCCTTGAGAACATTCATTCTCAAATGAGACTGAGTGAGGGGAAAGAATAACCAACGTACATACTGAACATAAATACTAAAAAATGATCTTATGACTGACGTAACTAAAAAATGATCTTATGACTGATATGACTGATAACTGAATATATCTTACAGAACATACATATCTGATGCATGTGTAATGATTCATGAATGGATGACTTGGTGTTTTGATAAACTAAGTTTCTCACAATGGGAATGCATGTCTGATGTATAATTATGTAACTTAGGTAATACATGAATGCATGACTGAATATGCAATGGTATTCAATACCATCTTTATGATGAACACTGAACATAAAACTGAGTAAGCTTAAGGAGAACTGTTACCTTGAGGATGATTTGTGTCGGCGAAGAAGAGGTGAGGATACTTTGTATGCATGTCTGCTTCTGCTTCCCAAGTAGTTCCCTCGATAGACTAATTATTCCAAAGAACCTTATATAGAGAGACTTCTTTGTTCCTAAATTTACTAGTCTAATAGTCTAGGATTTAGACTAGAATCTCTTTATAAGAGAGCTTGTTCTGAACATCTATGGTCTAAATAGGGACTACAACTGTTGGGTCACCTTTTCACATCTTGAGAAAGGTAACATAGAAGACTGGATTAACTGAAGTTAGATTTGAAGGCAATTTGAGCTCATAAGCTACCTTAACAAAGCGACTAAGAATTTTAAAGGGACCGGCATATCAGGGACTAAACTTTTCCTTCTTGCCAAATCTCTTCACTCACTTCATGGGAGAGATATTTAGATAGACATGATCACCAATATCAAACTCTAGATCTTTTCTATGAACATCTGTATAAGACTTCTTTCGGCTCTGAGTAGCCCAGAGTCTTTCTCTAATCAACTGGACTTTCTCTAAGGCGTCGAATACCAAGTCAGGCCCTATAACTCATACCTCACTAACTTCAAACCGACAAATTGGAGATCTAAATCTCCTATCATAGAGAGCTTCGAGTAGATCCATATAAATACTGGAATGAGAGTTGTTATTGTTTGCAAACTCAACAAAAGCAAGTGGTGATCCCAACTAACCTTGAAATCAATTGCACACACACTTAGCATATCTTCTAGAGTCTGAATGGTCCTTTCTTCTTGACCATTTGTCTTAGGATGAAAGGTTGTACTGAGATAAACTTGGATACTAAGACCCTTTTGGAACGCTTTCCAGAAATGAAAGGTGAACTGGGTACCTCTGTCGGAGATAATAGATAGTGGAACACTGTGTAATCTGACCAACTCCTGATGTAGAGTATGGCGTAATCCTTGACTGAATAAGAGGTATGAACTGGAAGGAAATTAGCTGATTTGTTCATCTTGTGTACCATGACCCAAACCTAGTCATGTTTACTAGTTCGAGGCAAACCTACTAGGAAAGCTATGTTAACTTTTTCCCACTTCCAAGTAGGAATACTGAACTCCTGCATGGACCCACTAGGCTTTTGATCCTCTATCTTAACCAACTTATATGTAGAGCACTTAGACATAAACTCTGAAATGTCTCTCTTCATCCCACTTCACAAATAGATTTCCTACAAATTGCGGTACATCTTTTTGGCCCCTAGATGAAAAGAGTAGCGCGCACCAAGTGCTTCTGCAAGAATTTGCTGCCTTAAGTCATCTATAGCTGGAACACACAGAATACCTCAACAACATAGAACACCATATACCCCTTAGAAGAAAACCTCTACTTTATGATCCTTGACTGACTCTTTTAACTTGACAAGGCTAGGATCCGTATATTTCTTATCTTTCACCTCGGAAACTAGAAATGATTCTGAACTACTCTAAACCCATATATCACCCTTCTCATTATGGACTAAGCGAATGCCTATTCTAGCAAGTGGATAAACTTCATGGGATAACTTTTTATTATTGTCCTCAGCATAAGAATCACTATCCATAAATAATCTACTAAGAGCATCAGCCACTACGCTGGCCTTGCCCGAATAATAAAGGATACTCATGTCATAATCTTTCTTGAGCTCTAACAATCTTCTCTGATGAAGATTGAGATATTCCAGAGAAAAGACATACTGAAGGCTCCTATCATCTGTGAACACATTTACATGAACATCATATATATAATGTCTCCAAATCATTAATGCAAATACAACGGCAGCTAACTTAAGATCACGAGTAGGATAATTCTTCTCATGGGGTTTAAGTTTTCTGAAGGTGTAGGCTGTAAACTTACCATGCTGAATGAGGAAATAACCCAAACCTACTCTGGATGCATCATAATACACTATGAACCCATCTGAACCATTTGGAAGAGCTAGAACTGGAGCTGAGGTAAGTCAAGTCTTTAACTTCTGAAAAATCTTCTCGTAAGGATTTGACCACTAAAACTTGACTTTCTTTTAAGTCAATCTAGACATAGGGGATGCAATAGAAAAAAATCCCTTAACAAACCATCTATAATAGCTAGAAAAACCCAGGAAACTCCTAATATCTAATGGAAAGACAGGGTGAGGCCAGTTTCTTACTGCTTCGGTCTTTTAAGGATCTAGTCTAATGCCATCACTAGAAATGATATGGATAAGGAATTCTACTAACCTTAGCCAAAATTTGAATATACTAAATTTGGTGAATAGTTTATGATCTCTGAGTGTCTAAAGTACCGTTCTTAGATGGTCTGCATGATCTCGCTCACTACGGGAATAGACAAGAATATCATTTATGAAGACTTTGATGAACATGTCAAAGTACAGCTTCAACACATGGTTCATCAAGTCTATGAAAGCTACTGGGGCTTTTCTGAGACCAAAGTACATGACTATGAATTTGAAGTGACCATAACAAGTATGGAAAGCTATTTTTGGAATTTCACATTCTGTGACTCTGAGCTAATGATAGCCGAATCTAAGGTCTATCTTAGAGAAATAGCTAGCACCCTAAAGTTGGTCAAATAAGTCATCAATTGTGGGAAGAGGATACTTGTTCTTGACTATGACCTTATTAAGTTGATGGTAGTCTATATACAGTCTGAGAGACTGATCTTTCTTGCGCATGAATAAGACTGGACCACCCCACGGGGACACACTGGGCCTAATGAATCCCTTATATAAGAGATCCTTCAATTGTTCTTTCATTTCTCTGAGTTTTGGTGGTGCCATTCTGTATGGCGTTAGTGATATAGGCTGAGTTTCTGGAAGAAGATCCATGCCGAAGTTTATTTCCCTTTCAAAAGGAATTCTTGGAAGATCTTTTGGAAAGATATCTTAATATTTTTTCACGACTGGAACCAATTCAAGACTGGGATATTTTAAACTAGTATCCTTAACTCTAACAAGATGATATACACATCCTTTAGATATCATTTTTCATTCCTAAAGGTAGGAAACAAGATGAACTTTGAAAATGGATACACTACCCTACCACTCTAGGAAGCATTAATTCAGAAACTAAAACTAAACTAATATATTTATCCAGTCAACTCTGTCATAGAAGGAATGAAGTCAATCCATACTGAGAATGATATCAAAATTAGTCATCTCTAATTTGACTAAATCTGCGGAAGTGACTTTCTGAGATATCATAATCGAGCAATTCCTGTATACCCACCGGGCTATGATGGTTTACCCATGGGGGTAGATACTGATAAGAGCTATGCTAGAATTTTGAAACTGATTCCAAAATGACCTGCTATATAAGGAGTAACAAAAGATAAAGAAGCACCTGGATCTAGAAAAGCGTAAACATGCATATGAAAGATATGTAACGTGCTAGTAACCATATCAGAAGGATTTTCCAAATCCTTTTAGGACTGAAGAGCATAGAGATGATTTGGACATTGCCCACTTGTAGGACTAGAGGTGGCATCCTACTGATTTAGGCAACCGAACTGAGCTGAAGAGCAATTTCATTGACCTCAAGGACTTGGCTGAGGACAGTCTCTGACTCTGTCGCATGGCTTGCCACATCTGAAACAAATACCAACGCCAGCTCTACAAATACCCTGATGATGCTTGCCACAAGTTTGGCAAATAGGATAGGTGCGGGCACTGCTAATACTACCCTAGGATATAGATCTCGGTGCTCTATCTTTATTACCCTCTCTGAACATAGGAACTGAAGCACTGGCTGAAGAAGAGCTGGAACTAATGACTTAGGATGAAACTGAGAATGGGTTTCTCCTTCTGATGTAGGTTGAGCAAACTTGAAACTACCTATCTTTGCTCTCTTATTCAGCTTCTCCCTTATCTTAATATTTTGCTCCTCTATCTGCTAAGCATCATTTAAGAGCCTGGCTAAAGTTATGTCACTATTTATCTTGGCAGATCTACACTCATTAACCATGCTATCATTCACCCCTGAAATGAACTTACTCATTCTTGCACTATTATCTGTAACTACATGAGGGGCATATCTAGATAATTGAGTAAACTTAAGAGAATACTCATTCACTGTCATATTTCCCTACCTAAGGTTGATAAATTCTAGCACCTTAGCTTCTCTAAGCTTTAGGGGAAGAATTTATCAAGGAAACCAAAAGCATACTCCCCCTACTCAACTGGCCTTACATCATATGCCCTCTCTGACTTCTTTATCTTGAACTAAATATGAGCAACATCCTACAACTGATATGCAGCTAGCTTAGCACTCTCACTAAGATTAACCCCCATTATGTCTGTAACCTTCTGCACCTAATCTAGAAATTCTTGAGGGTCCTCATCTATCATAGATGCAAGAAAGGATGGTGAATTTATTTGGATGAAGTCTCAAACCTAGATGCTACTGAATTGGCCACTGATTAGCCAGAATGATAGCTGGTCATTCATTATAAGCAGCAGCTGACTTAGCAAGAGTAGTGAATGCAACCCTAAATTCCACATGAGAAACATATTCGTCCAAGGTTTCTTCTTGGACAGGCTGGGTTCTTCTCTTGGTAGGCATGTTCTAAAATATTAAGAAGAAACAGATTAAATGAGAGATTATATTGAGATTATGCCAACTGGCACGACATGAATACTAAAAGAGGGGAAACTGTTCCTAAAACATCTTATAGCCTCCCATACATAAATGTGGCATGCAACACCCCCATGTATAAGACTCTAATATATGCAACTTTCAGACTTCTTAAGACTCTATTGATCCTTAGGATCTGATACTAAGTTTGTAATGCCCCAAATTTAGTACCCGAAATGTTACATGGTTCTCATGACCCCAAAAGACCATAAGCTAACCTATGGCTCATATCTGTACCCCTATAATGCATAATATACTAAATAATGTAGAAATATGAACTAAAAGGCCATAAGTTTCACATAACTGAAGTAAAACATAACATTTACATAGGATATGAAATACCCAAAAAACCTTGGATAATTGTCTGAACATAATAGTCTTGAAAGCCTCTAACTAACTAAATTTTAGGAGTAACGAGTTAATGGGATTAGTCCCCAACCAACTCCAACTAATAAACTAATTAATGAAATAATAGAGAAATAATCATGTCCTCAGTAGATAAGAACTTACTGCTAACTCTGACTGCTGATATCTAGAATCTACTGATGCTCTAGAGCTCGTGTCTCTGAACCTATGGGAGAAGACACCATAGCACAAATACATCAGTACTTTGAATATACTGGTATGCATGTGAGGTAGGATGAGTGCATGAGATTCATATGCATGAACAATATTGGCTAACTAACTAATATGAACGTGAGAATACATGCATGCAGACATATTAACTGTATCTAAAATTGTGATAACATGAGTATGCTAGTGACTAACATGACTAATAACTAAATTTAGATAATTGATAACATGAGTGACTGAATTTGATAGTTCTAAATCTGATGGAACTAGATGACTTCCTTACTATATCTGAGTTGACTGTATCTTACAATCATGAATTCTGAAGAACTATTTAAGTTTATTTACGGTGACTGGTACTGAGACTGAGGGAGGTAGTTATCTAACCAACATGCCCTAAATGATGCATTATAGCTAAATTTGGGTCGAATCTATCTCCAGATTAGAAGGGTGTCAATACCGCACCACTGGTGAGGACAATATATGAGTGACCCTAATATAACAGGTAACTCTATTAAGAATGGTGGGAACCCTCATATAACAGGTTAAGATACCTCATCTACCCTCATATAGTAGGCTATGATGTCTCAACATATACTTGCTACATATTTTTGGAACATAAGGATTGCTTCTAAGAATAACAGCCTTATATAACAGGTGAGTTTCCATCCTTGGGTTCGCTCGGTGTTAATTTCTACTCCCATCGAAATAGACACTAAGCATTATTTTACTAAACTAAACATGGACTGAGTTAATAACTTTCCTTGACTGAAAGAATACTACTGATATCTGATAACTGACTGAGTTCATGAGATCATGGAAATTTCCTGAGTCATAACACTGTCTGAAATTTAAGGATCGTAGCTTGACTGAGAGTATGGTGGAAAAAATGACATGGCTCTAGGAATAAAGCTAATATTTTGGGTACAAGTACCCCCAGGATTCGATAGAAGGAAACTGACAAAGCATGACCTACTTGAACGCATCACTAACTTCATAATCCATAATATATTTACTGAAGCATTTCATCAAACATATGATCTGCATAAACTTGTACATGCATGGGGATTTCAGTATATCATGCTAGTTGGTCATTTTCTTCATGGTTTGCCTAGTATGAGTAAATAACATTATACAACAATTAAACATCATGATTCAATTCTAATTTCATCATTCAAGGGTTTAATCATAGATTTACATGAAACTACATCTATACTAATCAAATCCACATAAAATTTATCCCCCAAATGGAATAGAATTCAATTACTCATTATAAACATGAATAAGAGTAGCCTAATCATGAAATTCATTAAGGAAATCGATAAACTTAAACTTTGAAAAAGATTCTTGGGCTTCATGGATGAAAAGAGTCCATGAATGAACACTATGCATTCCTGGGTTGACTTTCTTGAAGTTCTTGAGTTTGAAGAATTTGAATATCTTAGTTCTTGAAGAAGATTTGGATTTTGTTCTTAGAGATTAATGTTAGATAGAAAACCTTAATTTTGTTTTTGTAGAAAAATATTTAAAAGACCAAAAATTCCCTTTTAAAACTCCTTTAATTTTCTGAATTGGGACCTATTATGGCTCGTGCGAAGGTCCATCACTAGGGCGACGGTCCGTCATATGTGGAATAAGAAAAAGGCTTACTGCCTGAGTAGCGACGGCCTGGGTGACGACCCATCATGAGTTAGATAGTCCATCAACCTATCTATCGCACTTTATCTAGAAGGTTACCTACCTTAGCTGTGATGGTCCATCGCTAGGTCGACGGTCCGTCAACCTAGCTGTCGCACCTAGTTGATTCTGATAGCTCTGAGTAAAACATCTATAAATTTTTACTCCAATATCGTATTTTGATGAAATTTGTATTGTTAGAAAGGTAATTCATATTTACAAATGAAAAAAGAGAAATTATTAAAAATACCATATGTATAAAAGTGGATTTATCTTTCAAAGAAAGGTTCTAATAATCTTGGGACAAATTTCAAGCTGTGAAAAAATATGGGATATTACAGTTGGAATGTTTTATAGTGTAGTAGGAAGATTTTTTTCTGATATTTCATTTTTGTGAATAGTTTTCCAACAACATATTGGTGATCTTAGGTGTATTTATACACCTAAATATCATTTTCTATGCACGTTTATCTTAGTTTTGAAGACTCCTTGATGGGATTAATGAGGTATTAAGGGTGTAATTATTTATTTATGTGTCTAATTGTATTTTTAGTGTTTTTAAGGTGAATTTTAATTAATTCAAGATACAAAATGGTCAAATAGTGTTTACATGAGAAAATTGTGATACTAGCTTGAGTTATGTTTGTTCTACTGTACTTTGATGAGCTATATTGTGTTGAATGAACAAATTGTTGTTATATTAAGTTTCATGATATATGTTTTAGAATAAAATTTAATCATGTAAACTAGTCATCAGAAGTGGTGAAACAAAGATCAAACGTATGAGAAGATAAGAGCTAAAACGGAGTGAATCCTCCCCTTAAAGGTGGTGTCTTATGCATCACCTCCCCCACCCCCAAATAATGGGATGGGGTATGTTTTTAATCCCCTAGTTCTATGTTACACTTCCTCACCCTTTCTTTGGGTGGGCGCTGCACCCCCTAAGTCTTACTTTTGGCTTTACGGCACAAACGCTCTCTCAAGACATCGAAAAGTTGATTTTTATGTCTTTTAAGTGTGGCGCAATAGGGTGAATGCTTATTTTCATGTGGGTCATCCTATTGAATACCTAAAATACCATAAATGTAGTACTTGGTCACAATTACACCATAATTTTGAAACAACACGATACTGGAGAGAAGAGAAGGCACTCAAGGGCTCTACACTAGGATTCTTTTTTCTTTAACTTAGTCTTCTTGTAGTTTTTACATATGAATTATATTATTATGATTCATTGTAAGACAAAGAGTAGATAAAAACCCTCACTCAAGGGTTTAGGATATGAACATAAAAGTATAATAATTCTTTGATTATTGGTTTATCTTTTTATCAAGTATTTGATTATTCTTGTGTACTTGGTTTTTTTTCTAAAGTGTTATGAACTTTAGGATAAATATAAGCCCCAAAAAAAAATTAACCATAGGAATGGGGGGACCGAATAAACATTGTATGTAGGATACATAAACACATTGCAAAACACCTTGGACAACTTTGAATCTTGGAGAGAAGCAGGAAAACACTTAAATTATGGTTTTTATTCTTTTTATTTAGTTTGTTTATGGATTTTTTATTATTTTTAAATTTTTTAATTACGTTATGTCCGTAAGTGGCTAAAATCCCCCTTTCTGGGGTTAAGGCGAAGAACATGATTACTATTGATTTGAATTGATTTGGTTTTGATTGCTTATTATATTTAGTTGCTTATTTATCTTTGCTATAACTATTGTAAGGATTCATAACCCTTAGAATATATCCATCTTCATCTTTGTGAACACGTAAGGGGAATAAAAGGATAGAATGGGTGGATAAATAGAGCAATATTCTTATTCTTTTATAAAATAAGGGATTTGAGTTAGCATCTATCTTAGAGATATACATAGAACCCTTGTTTGGTTCAACTAAAAGTGACATCTTAATGCATCTAATTGGATTATTGCATACTCTCTCAATGATGTAGTTGTAATGTCCATTTTGGTAGAAGATTAGTGGTCGAGAGACCATGATCATACGATAAACCCTGTGAATCGATAACCAAGATAAGTAATCTAACTAATGAATTTCAATATCATAGTATGATTGTTCGTAGAGCCTTAACCCTGGGTTTCACTCCATTGATTATCCAAGCACTTACTCTTTTTCATTGTTTAACTTACTTTTAATTTATCCCTCAAAAACTTTTTTGGTTATGTTGCACTGGTTAAACACAATAGTGAACTAGAATAGGATAATTGTTAACAGAAGTATCTAAGGGATCGATATTCAGCCTTACTTGAGGCCACTGTATTACTTGGTGAGACCACATACACTTGCATATGCTCTTAGGCACAATAAATTTTTGTACCGTGGTCGGGGACTTCTAAATTGGCAACTATTTTAGCTTTAGTTCTACTTTTTATATTTATTTAGTGCTTTAAACCTGGTTTTTTTTATTGAATTTGCAGGAAATAGGTTTATAGACTAGTAAGCTATCAAGGGATTGGAAATTGGTTGTATCAAACACTGAACGATATAAATTCTTTCACTAATTGAGGAGAGAAGTAGTCTTTCTCCATCGTATAACACAAATTCAAGAGGAGCAAGACAACCCTGCTCTCATGGTTGAAGATCAGCCAGCCCAAAAGATAGTTCATTAATGCCAATACCACTTTCGACTAATTTGACATCCCTTTTTACAAAAAAGACTATTGGAGGTAACTTTGTGATAAAATAGAACATGATGAAGCTTTTGATCAATAGTGGATAGTTTGTGAGTTTTTCACATGAAAATCAACAAGTCCACCTATGGAATTTCTTGAGATAAGTGACACACTCATCCCTAGAGGTATGTTAACTAACTATGTTAGGATAAACTTTTACCCTTTTCATTATTAGGGGAAGTGAAGATGTGGTGGAATGACGAGCCGGCAAGTTCAATCAAAAATTGGGATGACATAGCTCAAAAATTTCTTATCTGATTCTTTCTATCTACCAATATTGTGAGACTGTGTAGTGAGATTGTGACCTTTAAAAAAAAGCAAGATGAGAACTTATATCATGCATGAGAGAGGTTCAAAGCTCCTTTGTGGGACTATCTACATCATCAATAGTACAATGAGGTACTAGCTGACATTTTTTTTAAGGAACAAGATCACAACACAAAAATTTTGCTAAATTTAACTATAGGTGGTCAAGCATTGTAATTGATGTATGATAAGCTATAGAACTTGTTGAACTTGATTGTACAAGGAATCCTGAGTTACACGCTAAATCAAGAAGTGATCCAATAAAATTTACAGGGGTGTTGGATTTGGATGAGTTTACTGTTATATCTAGTCAAATTGATTCACTACAAAATCAATTAACAACTTAGCTAAGCAATATAAAATTGGGGATTACATAGCCTATAGGAACAACTAATGTAATTCATCAGTAACATAGTTGGTGTGATATTTGTGGTAATAGTGGTCATTCTATAGCCACGTGTGGTGTAGATCCAAAGTCAACGTTGGTTTTGGACAATGCTCAAAGGCCAAATTATGATAATTCCTATAATGAAAAGTTGCAGACTCAGCCACCAATTAAATCATAGAACACCCAACAATAATAGTTTCAGTGGCAGCGGCATTAAGGAATTAGGCCACGAATTCTAGAAACAAATTATAGATGGTCAAGCACAGTTGGCAGTAGATACAAAAAGCCAACAAATGGATACAAATAACTTGGAGAAATAGGTTGGGCTAATGCAATAGGCATAAAATTCTAAGCCTTAAGGTTGTTTTTTAAGTGATACTAAATCTTCTAAACAAGTAATGGCAATAAATTTTAGGAATGGTATAGAACTCTATAAAGAACCTCTAAAGACAACTAAGGTGGTAGATGCGGAGTTGGTTCCTAAACAGGTAGATGACAAAGTTGCTGAAATTTTAATGAATTCTGAGTACTCAAAAACCAAATTTCATGAACAAGTTAAGTAGAGACTACCACCACCTTTACCATGGAGTCTTATAAAAGCAAACTATAATTCATGCTGCAAGAAGTTCTTTGAAATTTTTGTAGATATCCACATTAATCTTCCTCTTTTATATATTTTGCAGGGAATGCCCATGTACACTATGTACTTTAATGATATGGTCACTAAAGAAGTTAAGTTGTAGGATGTTGAGATAGTAGTAATCACTGTGGATTGTATTTCAGTGGTGATACAAAAAATCCCCATAAAGCTCAATGACCCTGTGAGTTTAACATTACCATTAAAAATTAGCAACAATAAGGTAGTCTATACACTTAGTGATTTAGCAAGAACCATAAATTTTATGCCCTGCTCCTTTTTCAACACATTGGGCTTGGGGAAGTTAACATTTAGATCTTTGATACTCTAATTTATAGATGACACCACAGCCCATCCTGAAGGAATCAGAGAGAAAGTTCTTATCATGGTTTGTAAGTTTATTATTCCTATTGATTTTATTATTTCAAATTTTTAGCTAGATGAAAGACTGGTAGTCATCATAGGACGTCCATTCTTTGTGACGGAAGGAACATAGTTAGATTTGAGAGAGGGTAAACTGACAATGAGTCTAGATGATTAAGAGGAATTTTTCAAAGTGTACAAGTCACTTAGCACACTATCGCACTACAAAGATTTGTGTATGATTATATCGATTGAATAGGATAAGTGTGTGTTAGTGGAGATTAGTCCACAAAAGTCCTCTTTGGACATCCTCTTGGAGTAGCCAAAGTAACAAATACGTCCACCAAAAATGATGCAGAATGATGAGCATGAAAATATTATTGTACAGAAAAATATTGACCATGAGACTTCATACTCAAGAGGTAAGATACGAATAATAAGATAGCCTCTAAGTATGTAATACCCTGTAGTTTTAGCTAGATTAAATTAATCTGAAAAATGTCAAGGACTTGATTTAAAGATGAATAATCTTTTATACATATGGAATTTTCAATATTTTATATGGGAAATTGAATAAGCTTTTCATCGATAACAAAATTCACCTAAATCTGACACCAGAGCGAATAGATAGAGCCATTTTAGTATGACAGCGTACCACCTGAGCAATCAACACATTGTGGAGCTAGCCAAAATGGTAATTATCAAAAACCAGTGAGCCTCTACGATATTGTTTCTTTGTGCCAATTCTCAATTTAAGAATTGTCCTTTTCTAGTATTATGACGCAATACCACCACGTCGCGTTGAGCTTCCAAGTCACGTACAAGGTGGCAATGCGATTGTACCGCATTGCACCACCATGCAATTTCATAGTCATCAGTTTTTAGTGTCCTAATACGATAGTGGTGCGTCACTCCAGGGGTTTTATTCCATGATTTTATTCTACCCAAATGTGGAGTTTATGCCCTAAAAATGTGTAAAAGACATCATTATTCACTTTTCCCCAAAATCAAATGGTAGTTATCCCTCAAGAAAACAAACCCTAACTCTAAAGAATCAAGGTCAATCCTAATAATTTTTTCAAGAACAACAAGAATCTCACAAATTAACGTATTTTATATGTTCATCCATGGATCCTTACCTTCCATGGAGCCCAAGAATCCCTTTAAAAATTACAAGATTTTTGATTTATGATTTCCATATTTGAAGTAGACTGAATTCATGTTTATGGTGTTTTTGGAGTTTTAATCCATGATTCAGATTACAAGTTCCAAGAATTTATTCTAGTATGTTTTGAATTACATGATATTCATTAATAATCCTTTAATTTGCAAGTTGATTGTTGTAACCATGTTAAATCTAAGTGTTTACGATTAAATGAACAAAGTATGCTTCTTATGTGTTTAATAAATTGTCTATGATAATGAAATAATTCCATTATACATGCTAAAATATATTCACCATCCATGTACAAGTTAATGCATTACAAGTGTTTGATGAAATGTCTCTATGGATGAATAATGACCAAGTGAACGTCGTTATGCTATTCAAGATGATGCTTTGCCTTACTTTTCATGCTATTGAGTCTTGAGGTATTTAATACTCGATAATTTAGCTATTTACCTAGAGCCAGTGTCATTGATAGGATAGGATCAGTGATGTCACACTCAATAGTACTCACAGTCCATTACAGAACTCAGTAGAACTTATTCAGTTACAAAACTTAGAAAAACTAAGTAAATCTATATCGGTCCACTGTAGTTTAGTATACTCAATTCCGTATCTTTCAGTTAGGAATAACATTCAGCATCAAGTAAGCCTAGGGATGGGGGCACACCAGTAAGTTAGGACTGGGTCCCTAAAAGCAATCCCTAAGCTCCAGAACTTTGTAGCTAGCGTAGGTTATGAAATATCAACTATTAGATAGTACTGACATACTCAGGGATCACCCACTAGATTAGTACTGATCTTAGGGGTCAATTATTAGTTGGACAGGCTCCAAAGTAGTTATCTTTACCCGTGTCACAGTACAACACCCTTCCTATTAGGGTTATAGTCAACCAGTGTTAGTAATTTTAGATATCAGTTATACAGTTAGCATAACTCAGTACTTAGCTTCAGAAAAGCTTAGTTATAGTATACACGTACTCTTATATTCAGTTATTCTATATTATTTAGTTGGTTATTGTTAATGCATATGAACACTTGTATTCAGCCTTACTTCATCTATCATACTAGTATATTCCTACGTACTGATGTATACTTTCCTGCGCTATGATGTTTCATATTATAGGTTTGGATGCTTAGGTTCTCAACCACACATAGTAAATTCAGATTCAGCCAGCAACAACATATTTAGTAGTGAGTCCTCATCATTCAAGGACAGTCTTTTATTTCATTATCTTAGTAGACTTAGTATTTTAGTAGATAGAGTTAGTTGGGGGATTGTCTCATCAACTCCACTTTCAGACAGTTTCAATTAGAGACTTTTCAAACTAATTTTAGTCAGTATTCATTTTTACAGATATTATCACATATGTTATATTTTATTCATATTTTAGATGTTTCGAACCTTATAGTATTTCAACCTATTATTCTGCATTTATTTAAGTACTATTATTCAGTGGTCATTGTAGATATCATTCATGGGTTAGTTTGTGGTCCTTCAGGGTCGTATGCACCGTGTGACGACTAAGGGTAGTCACTGGTCATTACAAAATAAGAGGAAGAAAATGAAGGAAAATAGATGAGTCAAATATAAGGTCATGCCGCAACATTAAATTAGGCATTACTTGGGTGGCAATAAAATTTAAGATATGTTTTATTTTCAATATTTTAGTTTTTACTTCACTAGATTTTTGATTTTATGAATCACAGGTTGATGTATAGTCTAAGTACAGGAAAACCTAAGCTAAGGCACATGGCGAAGACTAAGTGTTGGGTTTCCTAATCTTCTTAAAATAAAAAGATGCTACTAGCTAGGATTAGAGGCCTTAGGAAGTATTTCTATATCTACATTTAAGTATAGTTTTGGGGAAAAGTAGATTTTTTAGTGTGGGGTGGTGAAATTCCCCTTTTTATAAGTAATTTTAAAAACATATTTTTTGAATAAGTAGGAAATTCTTATTGGCGGTGTATTTGATTGAATGATGCAAGTATTTTGGTTCTAAGAGAATATTGATTGAGTTAACTACTGCTTTTGGGAATCCTAGGCTCATGATTATAACTCGTCTACTTGTTGGCTTAATGATTGATTTTAGGTGATTGTTTGGATAAGTGTCTATAATGATCGTAATTGAGTTTAGCATGTGCCATGAGTGTATAAGAAGTTTGTGCATTACTTGATATATTTGTTTCTAGAAATTTATTGGTGTGTGCGGAAAGAGAAATAAAGAGTGTGGGTTTAGAAGATGATATAGGCATTTCATTGATAGCAATATTTCATAACCTTTATGCCCTACCTTTGTTCATAATCCTAGTTAACACCTTTGAGCATTTAGCTTATTCATTGGTAGCATCATTTGTAGCTTGTATCTACTTCTTGGATAGACCATAATTTTATCCAAATCTCCTTAGAACTTTAGTAAAAATTAATTGAGTAATTGGAAATTCAAGTAAGAGAAAGATTAAAGTGAAGTCCCAAGGTATTAGTTACTGGTGCATACTATTAGTATGCTGTGGTTGGGAGTTAGGCTAATTTGTGCTAAAGAAATTCCCATTTTAGCCCAGTTGTGTTACAATGAACTTATTTTAGCCATGATCCTACTTAGACATTGTACACTTCAACAAAGGCAGATCACAAAAGTTGAGGGTGGCTATCATAGGGGTGCATAATGTAAAGTCGGTATGTAGAAGAGTAACATTGAATTATGAGAAAATAGAAAATAGTCCCACTATATTGTATGTTAATAAATTTAATGAGATGGGGCAAAACAAAAGATAAAGGTATATAAAATTTGTGCAAATTGGTTGCTAAAGGTGTGTTGATTGTATAATGTGATGTATTTAAGAACTTAGGGAAGATAGACACTATTCTTGTCCAAAATAGTTCCTACCCATTCCTTAGACTACAAAAAATTCCATAAAGACCTACTTGATCCTAACCTTCATCATTCTGATATTAGTGAAGTACTACATTAAGGTAAAGCTTAAGGTTTATCTTGTGTAACTTGTGAATTCTTTGTGAGAGTAAGTGTAATTTGATTCTTTTACCTATTTTTTTATAAAGTGCATTTATGTGAGTGATTATGGTTAACTCTCTTATTGTGAGGGAACTTGTTTAATGAAAGTTGGGTGATTTTTATGATGTCTTTTATTGGGAAATATGCATGAGTTTGAAAACTTTGTGAGTCAATCCTAAAGGCTAGGATATTTTGGAGTAATATTCTTGGACTGTCAATTGTATTTGTAACATGGTTAGTGTAGAAGCTCTCATTCTATGTAGTTGCTATAGTACTAGCATCAGTGTGTTGAACATAGTAGAATTGTAAAGTCTCTTCTTCTTATGATTGTTTGGTTAAATAGTTGTTCGAGGACGAATAAGGGTTGTGTTGTGTGGTGATCTAAGGTGGATTTATGCACCTCAGTGTTATCATCAAAGCTTATTTAGCCTTATTTTGAGGACAACTTGTGTTTTTAATGTTTTAATGAAGATATAATTAAGTATATAAGTTTTTAATTATTTGGTTACAATGTTTCAAGTGTATTTCAAACATGTTTGTACTCAATTTGGACACTTAGATT
This sequence comes from Capsicum annuum, assembly GCF_002878395.1. Taxonomy (NCBI): domain Eukaryota; kingdom Viridiplantae; phylum Streptophyta; class Magnoliopsida; order Solanales; family Solanaceae; genus Capsicum; species Capsicum annuum. The sequence goes on along the minus strand of NC_061120.1, from coordinate 110,371,244 downwards.
TCAAATGAGAAAACTAGCGTTACTAGCTTTATCTAGGTGTTGTTCTAGAGGATCTCAATGTATTCTAAGAGGTTAAATGAGTTACTTATGGTTTGAATGTATAATTATTAGTGGAACAACTTCTTTATATTGTTCAAGGTTCAATTGAATGATACTTAGAGTGGAACATTATGTTTATGATCAAAATGGACAAAACTAGTTCGTAGCTTAAGTTTCTAGTTCGTCGTTTGGAATGTTGTATTGTTTTGAGCTATAATCCATGGTTTTTGATGCTATAGAATTCTTGGTTATTTTTTTATGGTCATATATGAAAGATTAAAACAACTGTAAATCAAGTGGCAATAACACCACAAGGCTTGGGTAAATCAAGTGGCAATAACACCACAAGGCTTGGGCTGGAAGGACAAATGCTTAAGACAAGTTTAGACGTGAAAATGAAATTCCATCAAGGGTATGGGAATAGCCTCGTGGCACACACCTAATTACCATGGAGTGAGGATCTTATCAAATATCCTTTCCCCAGAGAGAGACTGTCACGGTTCACACCTTGTTCCCAACACGGCAAAATTCCTCCTCCTATAAATAGGATACAAAAACACATTGCAAAATACCTTAGACGTCTTTGCAACTTGGAGATGGGCGGGAAAACACTTCAATTAGGGATTTTCTTCTTTTACTTTGGTTTTTTATGGATTTTATATTGTATTTTTTTTTTTTTTGTTACGGTTATGTCCATGAGTTACTAAAATCCCCCTTTCTAGGGTTAAGGCCCAGAGCATGATAACTATTGCTTTGAATTTATTTGGTTTTGATTATTTATCATATTTGGTTGTTTATGTATCCTTGTTATAACTATTGTAAGGATTTGATACTATTAGAATACATCCATAGGCATCGTTTTGAACCGGATAGGGGTAATAAGAGGATAGAACATGGTGATAAATAGAGCAAGGGTCTTATTATTTTATGAAATAAGGGATTTGAATTAGCATCTATGATAGGGATATACCTAGAAGCCTTGTTCCGTTCAGTTGCAGAATGAAGTATTAATTTATCTAATAGGATTATTGTATCCCTGCTAAATAATGTAGTTTTACTGTCTAGTTAGGTATAGTATTAGAGGTTGGGAGACCATGATCATACCAAAAAACCCTTCAAATCAATAACCAAGATAAGTAATCTAACTAATGAATTTCAATAGTGTAGTATGATTGTTCATAGAGCGTTAACGTTGAGTTTCTCTCCATTGATTGTCCATGCACTTAGTTTTTCAAACTATTTACTTAAATTTTAGTTTATAACTTAAAAACTCATTTGGTTACGTTGAACTGTTTAAAATCAAGAGTAAACTAGAATAGGACAGTTGTTAACACAAGCGTCTGAGGAATTGATATTCAACTATATTATGGCCAGTGTATTACTTGGAGAGACCACGTACAGTTGCATGGGTGCTTGGGGGCAACAACCCAGGAGGGATAAAGTAAATTACAAGACACAAGAGGGCTATAGTAAGACAGAAGTAATGATAAGCATACCGTTATATCTCGTCATTCGTAGGCAAAGACAATTTATTGAAAATTTATTAATAAATATAGCATAAATATTACAAGGATTAATGAGTTCAACATGGTTAGTAGCATAGCTTCTCATGTAATAAATAAATAAACCTTCTAGAGCTCTTAGTATCAAGAGTCCAAACATAACCTATATAGCATTCTTGTACATAGTCAATAAGCATCCCTTCTAGCACAATTTACATCATCGTTCCGAATATCGACAATAAGGAAGACGTCCAATATGATTCATTTGCATAATTATTAAGCATGATCATAACTAGGGAAATAGTACAGTTAACCGCCCGAACATTAGTCTAAAAAGGGCATAATAAAATGTATAATGACTGACTCATCTTTACATAATCTATAATGTAGTCATTTAGACCATGGGCATTACCATAAGTGATATCATGATCAATTGCAGATTAGTAGCGTATTCATTGGACTACTATTGGCCTAAACATAATTTATCATTTGTATCAACATTGGCTAAAGCATGAAATTATATATATAGCTTATCCATAGCATAGTTGATATCATCATTGCAGTCTTAGGCCATATTACAGTCAAAGGGACATTTAATAGCACGTTCAATTGGCCAAAGAATAGTTAATCACAATAACATAATTAGTACCTTGCCATAAGCTTTAGCCAAAAAGGCATACAAAGTCCTTGGCACTTGGGCATCATTTCCAATGCCATTCCACATAACAAATAAGTAAAAAAAAATCATCAACATTTCCAACAGGGGCACTTTCTAGTAAATTACTAAGAATAAGGGTTCAAGGGAAATAATCATGAGTCTTTCCTTAAGGTTTGTCAATAGGCCCACATTCTATGTCAATTTCAACCCCGCACTAGTCTATGGTATCTAGACCAACTCTTTGATTTAATAAAAGCCACTATAAACCCTAAGGTAGATAATCTACTCAAACACTTTCACTAAGTCCAATGGAACTAAGGTAACTGTCACTAGTATTAGTAAGACGGTCACCATACTATATTTATGAGAAACTAGAGCATTTCACATAATGTTAAGTTTTCTAAGGCATCCTTTTTCTAAAAAACTTCTATGAAGTCTATTCCACATAAAAATAACAGGAAACAAGTCAACTTTTTTACCTCTAAGATTTACATAGATTAATTGGTCCAACTAACCCAAGTCTTGCATTTTATCAAACCATTACTTAAAACCAATATAAATTTAAGATGATATAAAAATTATATCAAAACATAGCTTAATCTTACAAAGGATAAACCTATCATACCTCAAATACAACGATTGATCAACAATCTGTTAAATGTTCGCATTTCCCTTTCGAGATGCTTTTTCAAGGTGCCAAGCTATCAAAAACACAATCTACACATCATAACGAGAACATCAATAACCATATTGCACCATTGTGCTTTGGGTCTAAAAATGACACCAAAAACCCCTAAGTGGGTCCCACAAATGGAAAGCATATTTTTGAGATCAACCCAATGTGAAAACACCATTAAGGAATCATATTCATGAAGAATCAAGAAAAATCAATATTTATTGGCTAAAATCAATACCTCAAGCAATTTTGGGTTTTGGCCAAAAATCCAAGAAATTGAAGCATGAAAAGAAAGGATTCTTACCTCAAATCCATTCTTATTCATGAATATATAAATGTTAATCAAGATTTTAACTCAACCACAAGCATCAATTTGAGCATATCATGTCATTCTACAATTTCTAGAGCTCAAAAGGATGTAGAAAATGACTAAATCTCGACCAAAAAAGCTATTTATTGCCCTAACAGGCAAAGAGGTAATGTATTCACGGTGTGTAGGGCCACGATCGGTATTTTACAATCGCCCTTCAATGTCTGCGATTGTCGTGCGCAGGTACTAGCTAGGTCAAAACTCTAGTACTCATTCGGACTTTGGATCTCGCACATGAACTATGAAAACCTACTAAATTAAATGTTTTATACGCTTTGGTTAAATCAAATTTTCCACCCGAGGTCATTTTGGACAATTATGGATCCCACACCCATATATTTTAATATTTGACTTTTTGACCAATAGGTCAAAAAGAGGTCAGGTGTAATATCACTCAAAACAAGGGTCTAATAACCTAAAATCGATATTTTGAAGCTGCCGGTATAGTTAAACTTCATATCTAATATTATTTTTCTAAGGCTTTTAGTCGATGGCAATTTTGAAACAACAAGCTAGCCTATAAGCTACCTTACCAACAACGCAGCGAATCTCAATAGGTCCAACATATCTCAAATTGAGTTTATCCTTAATGACAAACCTTATCACTCTCTTCATGGGTCAAATATGAAAGAATACATGGTCACCCGCTCCAAATTTCAAGGCATAAAGCCTATGATCTATGTAGGCCTTCTATCTACTCCAAGCTACTCTCAACCTATCCTAAATCACCCTGACTCTAACCAATGAGTCCAGAAGCAAATCTGCATCACAGGAGTCTATCCTGGGAGCCTCAACCCATCCAACAAGATAATGATATCAACTATAATACAAAGCCCCAATAAAACATAGAAAACATGGCTACACTCTGAAGCTGGTAAAACTAATCATAAATATGAGGGATAGGATAATGGTTCTTCACCGACACCCTACTTAGCTTTGAAAAATCCATAAATCGATGAGAAAGGGCCATCCGTCTACTTCAAGAACAATAAAGTGACATCGCAAGTGGATACACTCAGTCTACTAAAACCCTCTTCAGGAAGATTCTGAAGCCAAGATTTTAGCCCCTTAATAACTACAAGAGAAATATGATAATGTGTTATAGAAATAGGTCTGGTACCAGGCTCCATATCTATAACAACCTCAACCTCATAGACAGGGGGAATACTAAGTAATTTAGAATGGGATACATCAAGAAACTCACAATAATAAGGACAGAGTCACGTGATTGACTCTAAAAATTAGCATCATAAATAAAACCAAGACAAGACTCGCAACCTCTAGATATAAGTCTCCTAGCATAAATATCAGATATAATCCTTGCTAGCTCACTGCTAACCACTCTCTACCATAAGACTAAGGATATACCAAACATGGATAAGGTAAATGGTCTAGGAAAAATAGTCCATGTTTGCATACTAATTTCATGCCCCAATATCATATAAAAATCTTCCATATCCCAAATAATAAGGCAAAAATAAGCATCAATATCACTGGCAGTGATAATATATTATAAGAATACTTAATCTAATAGTAAAATATAACATAAGAGATTAGATACACGCAATGGTACAGATAATAAATCAATAGACAACCTAAATTGTGGTGTATAATAAGAAGATATATATATAAGCATAAGTGGACTAAGATCTAATAAAGGAAAGGCCGACTGGTGGAACATCACAATCACCCTTGCATCTATAGTATCTAAAGTATAATCCTCAGGTCTAAACTGTATATAAGTTACCATGTTCACCACTTAGTTGGGAACCTAACTCAATTCCTATACTTTCGTTATATTAACCTCTTTGAGTACCCTAGAAACCACCCTGTATAGCCCCAAGAACTATCTCAGAGTGATTAACTTTAACAAAGGAACACTCTATACTAAAATTACCACCACCCTACAACTACGACATTCCAGAAAATAGTGACTAGGAGTCATCAAGTAAATAAAGAAATTTTAGCAGAACCATAATCAACAAATCAGGCTGACCCAAAATAACTGCCCCATTTAAATTTACAACAAAATGAACCCCCTCAAAGATAAACTACAACCCTTACTAGGGTGGTCTTCAATCACTAGACTAACCTCCATTAGTAATCTAAAGAGCTGCAAGAACAGGTCGACTTTGAGGCTAACAGGATGAACCTTGAGGAGACCTATTCTATGAAAACATGTAAATGGAAAGCATCAATTCTCTAACCAAGCATTAGACTATCTCATGCTCAACAACTATCATGGAGTCATAATACTACATAGGGAACAGATCACTCACATGATTTCTATGTCTACGAGGCAAATACTTCTCCATGATCATCTCAGAGAAGTGAGTCCATGATAAATGATAAAATTCATATGGCTTGAATTCATTAAATCTCCCCACCAATGATGAGCATAAAAGTCAAACTGAAATATGGTGTAATACTTTTCATGAGTTTCAACAAAGACAAACCTCAAAAACTATCCTCACATGTAGTCAAAAACTCATCTGTATCCTCTCCAGTACAACCATAAAATCTTGATAAAGATAATCTCAGGAATCAGCCCAACATCTTTTTCTCCCAAAAGACATAGCAAGTTGGACAACTATTAGTTGAGCGACTACCGGCTAAACAACTACTTGTACTGGAGGAATCTCAACTTTGTGAGACATAGATATTAGTTATGCCCTAGCCTCAATATCACTATATTCTGTAGACTGTGCACCATCCAATGGTTAATACCAATAATACCCAACAACTAAACTAATATATCTTTGAGAATTACTGAAGAAATGAACCCTAATTAAGTATGGGTTGATCCCCGATCCACCATTGGCTATGAAGAAAAAAACTCTAGCTCAGTTAAAGGATTAGGGTCTGGGAAAGGTTGCCTATCATGGCCTCTAACTGATGACACATCTCTAGGTTGTCCACAACCTTTATATTTTTCATATTTGATGATTCATTGATAAAAGTAGGGTCTATGGGCACATTCTCAGGACCCTTATCTTGTGTACCAGTAGCATGTGTCATATTCTTCTATATTAGAGTAAAGTGCTGAGAATTATTCTATATTAAAACTCTGATAGTTGGCACGATATGAGTGAAAGAAGTGAAGAACTACTAAGAATGACCCATAGTATCCCGAAGATTGGAAAGAAATATCAATATTCTGATTCGCATAACTCTACTACGAACTTGCTCCTGTAACAACAATAGTGGTGAAATGTAACCTCTAATACAAATTTTTCACAACCTAATTTATGAGTCATGATGGAACCTTTCAATTCCCACCTGATGGTAAGCCAATACCATAACTCAGAGCTAATTTAATGTGTTGAAACCTTGGGGTTGCAGCATACTCTAAGGGACCATGTCGCTCAAAATCAGTCAAATTCAATAAAATAGGACCGCAAAATAGTGCACAAAACTTAAAAACACACACAATTTAATGTGGAAACCTCCTTTCTCAAGGGAAGAAAAATGACGACTTTTCCTCAAGGCTTTTGAAATGTTTACTACAACCAAACTATTGATTATAGACTCGAACTTGAACCTAGATCTAGGTTCCTCCTGCTTTTAGTAACTCTACTACAGCCTCACCTTGACAACTCTATCAATACTCCCTTGACATTGATTAACTCTAACTAGTTTAGAGATCAGGAAACTTTATAAAAGATCTTTCAAAGAAAGAAGAAAAGAAAAATATTCTTATAGAATGGATAATTAATTAAAAGCTGCAATCTTGACTCAAGAATACACTATTTTTAAGCACATAAAAGAAATAAGAACTTCAGCAATGTTGAAATTTAGGTTTTTGCTACTTTCACTCTTAATCTTTCAATTTTGGAAAAACTATAAATTGACAAGCATCTTTTACCTTTTATAGTAGTGTAATGATTAGGTTTAAAATAAAATTGGACCAGTTGTCCTAGATAATACTAGCAACACCTGAAAGGTTTGTAACACTAGATGACAAAATTATGCAGACGTATGCCAGCTATACTTTAGCCTTAAATATCTAAGGACTTGTTACCTTGTTGGAAGTTTATCATCATATATACAAGATATAGAAATTTTCTCCCTTTTTGATGATGACAAACAAACCACAAATCTTTTGAGCATCCACATTCATTCATCTCATTTAATTAGAGTGATCACCACTACTGAAGATGAATGTTCCCTAAATTATTTAAATATCATTTAACTTAGGGACATAGTCCCTTGGTTTCAATTGATATGAAAGATTACCAACCACCCTTCCCCCTATCAATATTACTTCATAGTTTTTCTATAGCTTATTATACACTTCCTAATATAAACATGCTATATATATCTGCAATTAAAATTTTTATTTTCACCACGTACCTGGTCCCTACCACATGAAATCAGTATTCAATCTTTTTGCATAATTGATAATTAAAAATATTAAACCAAAATTAAAACAATATGTTAGTTAACTCTTGGCCACTTGGGAAACTCTAAAATAATGAACAGTTTTAAAATAAAGGGAAATATAAGTAGCACACAATGAGAGATTCATTCAATTTAAGAAAAGATCAGTTTCATTACATTATTAAAAAAACATCAAATATCTATCTGTAAAGTCCATAAGAGAAACATGATAGTAGAAAATGACACAGGAAACTGACACAATATAACTCAGGTAGAGGGAACTTAGGCAAGAGGGAGCCTTATTGTGTGAACGTCGAATAACTATTTAGTTAGGGTCTTCACTTCAGCATTTAACCCTTTAACCTCACAAGTATGTTTTGCAACCTTGCCTTAGAAATTTATATTTTCTGCTGCAAGATCCTTAGTAGTACCAGGTCCCTCTATGTACAACTTCTGATTTTGTAGTTTTATATGAGATTTTCCAGTGTCCTTTATAGCCAAAATGAGCATTATCTCTTCTAATTCTTTGCTTAAACTTTCCTGAGTAGCCAAAAGTATTGACACTTGTGACAGAGTTTCCACTTTCCCTTCAATGCATATATTTTCCACAAAGGTTATTAGACTGAATTTTTTTTGACTATTCTAGGAATACCCTTAGTATAAATTATCCAAAAGTGATTATAAAACTTATTATAGAGGTACCCATATAGCATCCTATGTCTCCTTTCCTTCTCATGGATCACCTTCTTTATGTGCTTTATATCAGAGTATGGAAACTCATCAACTCAAACTTGCTCAGATATTCTATCAAAATATATCAACACCAGAGGCAATAGTCATCTTCTCTGATCTTGGAAACAAAACTTTGCTAATGAATTCAAATACCAGTGGGAACTCTCTTTTAATAAACTTTTTTTCACTACAGCTATTGAAGTCCCACTTACTTTTGAGGCTTCAATCATTAACTCAGCTATGGGTTGTTGGTTCACAACAATCCTTAGACCCATAACAAGAATATCCAAATATTTCTTAATCCATTCATGGTTTTTTTTCTTCCACTTGTGTAGTCAGACTTAACCAAACTTTTAAAAACCTATTGAGTAATAGATTTCTCTTACTTTATTTAAAAAAAATTTGAGTTGATTCTTTAAAATGATATATCCATCCCTAATGCCTTTCATACTCCAACAACTCCACTATTCAAGGTTTCTCATAAATCTTGGGATCACACAGTCTTCCAGTCAAGACTTTTGTGGTTTGCAGGATTGCAATTCTAGTTTCTCTAGACATCTCTTTCTTTTTTTCTTCTTTTGCTCTTCTTTTTAAAACTTTGCTTGATTCCATTTAGATAACTTATCTCTTCTTAGTACCATGTCCCTTAGATTCTAAAATTTTCTTAACAACTACGTGTTCAGCCTCATTCAAATAAGGCTACAAGATTTGATTTGGAGGACCTGGTCCTCCGAGTTGCATGATCTTCTTGACTTTAATTCTAAGTTGCAGCAGCAACATCTGAATCAATGTTCTCATCTTCTCCAACCTCTACTATTTTGACATTCTCCTCATCCTTTATAATAGCTTTCTTAAGTCTTTTTCTTTTGGTGGTATAAGACTTAATATCATTCATAGCATCTCCTAGCAAATTTCTTTTTAGACACCCTAGTAGAATACTCTGTTTCCTCATGGACCACCTCAAAATTGGTTCATCCTAATCCTCCCCACCCTTCTCATTAGAAGGTAATAGAACTTTTTTAGTTCTCTTTACTTCATCCTTATCTCTTTCAATTTGCTTTTACACACTACTAGAGCTTTTCTCGGGATCATGTCCGAGAAAAATAAATTTTTTGGCTACCCAATTTACGTTACTTAATAGATGTAACTTTTTTATAGGAATTTATTTATCCACCAGTTGGAAACATATGGGATTTTAATAAGGGGGATTAGGGGAACTAGGTACTTTTAAGTTTTCCAAAATTTTAGTTCCTTCTATTTCTTAAATATTCTTTTAAGGTTAACTCAGTAGGATTTTCAACGAATACATGAGTTTCAATCAGAATAGTTTCAGTTAGTGTATTTTAAATCTCTGGAGGAGGCTTAGTGGATAAGGAACTTTAAGATTCTTGAGGATGACAGAGGATAACTCTTTAATAAGGGTTGAGGAAGATGGATTTACTTCCATTTAATTATTTTTTTTGTGAGAGAGAAAATAAGATCATTTTACTTTAGAGATAGGGAATTATTTTGAATGAAGACTTGAGTCAGTTAAGAAGAGAAAGAAATATAAAGGTGTTAATTTTGTATTTAAGGAAGTAACCATTTTAGATTTAAGAGGCACCTTTTGTGAATAGATGAATCTAATTGTAAAGGTGTAACTCTTCACTTTCATTAAATTGATAGCATTTGTTCAGATAGGAGAAGACATATGGCCTTTTTAATAGAATTTTCCAGAATTTTTAAGTCACATTATTTTGGTACTATCCAAAGAGATGGAACCAGGTCCCTCTCTTTCTTGAGTGAATCATCAACTTATGTTTCCTTTAACTATTTTTCTTCAAAGTTTTCCCATAGGTGTATACCTGTAAGGGTATGGTACGGAGTTAGACCAATAAGCTCCTATTATACAAAGAATACCTTTCTCCTTATCAGAGCATATTTTATGGAAAGACATTGATTCACGTGTCTAGTCATGTAAATTTAATCAACCCTACTTTAACCTTTTACCCTCAATAATATTTTTTTACACCATTAAGAAATCAACCAATAGTTTTTCAAACTAGGTGCCAGTCATTTCTTTATTCACACTGCCTCAAGCTTCTCTATCTAAGAAAAATTCTTTTCGGACCAGGTCCCTAAGAATTTGACGTGGCTATTTCTTATTGCTCCTTTAATTTAGCTAGGATCTCTAACTGGTATTCTGAATCAAGATTATTCCTATTTGCACAATTTGGGTAAAATTGTCCATAAGAATTCTAACATGGCTCTTTCTTATTGGTATTGTACGTGTGCTATGATCAATGAATGGAATTCTGAATAAACACCATTGCTATTTTCACCCTTTAGCTTGTTGCCCATTATGTTCAGTAATATCAATCTGGTGAGTTGTAATACCCCGATTCACTGACCCAGAATGCTACACGGTGCTCATGACCCTTACGGACCACAAGCTTACCCATGACTAATATTTGTACCTTTAAACTACAATTCATGATATAATAATGCGGAATACACAGAACTGTAAGGCCATAAGGTTCAACTGAATACAATCATCTGGGTGAAAATACAACTCAATCTGAATGTAAATCTGAACATAAATCTGTAAGCCTCTAAACTATCTGAATAAAGAGTTGAAGGAACATGTCTGTAACTAACTCTGTAAAACTAAACTAAAGAAATAAATAAATGAATCAAGTCATATTTTCCTTGAATCAATGAGGACTAACTATGTCTCTGCAACTGGAATGTTACCGCTACTGCTGGGCTGTAGCTCGTGTCTCAGAACCTATGGTGTAACATGAAAATAAAGTACCATAGCGCAAATGTGTCAGTAAAATTGGAGTACTGAGTGTACGAGGAAGGTAAGATGAATATAAAGGGTTTCATGCATGAACAACACTGACTGACTGATATTAACATGGGAGTGCAAACACATATATATAGAAATTGGACCGTGAATACGTGATAGCATGACCTATAAGCTAATACATGGTTTACTGATAACTTTCATGACTGATACTGAAACTGATAACATGGATGACTGTATCTGATAGTCCTGTATATACTAAAATCTGAAGAACGCCCTGAGTTCTTTTACTGAGACTGATATTGAAACTGTGGGAAGTAGTGTTTAATCGACATACCCCATGTATGCCGTTTTGGCTAAGCTGGGGTCCAATCTCTGCCCCAACTAGAGGGGTGTCAAAAAAGTGCCACAGGTACGAATAGCTTGTGCGTGACCCTTATTTGGAGGGTACTCAATGAGAATGGTGGGAACCCAAAACTGATGGGTTAAGCCACCTCATCAACCCTAATCTGACGGGTTAAGATATCTTAATCTACACTGGCTATGTAGTTCTAGAACACAAGGATGACTACTAAGAATCACACCATGAATTGGATAGAGAGTTCCCATCCTTGGGTTCACTAGGTGCTAACCTCTAATCCAATCTGGAGGGACTAGACATGAATAACTGACTGTGCATGACTTAATCTTACTAAATTTCGTTGACTGGCAGAATACTTCTAATGTCTGACAACTGACTAAGATCATGTGGTTTTCCTGAGTCACATGATTAACTGAAGTCTATGGAATCATAGATTGAGTTCGGATATCATGAAACATGACATGGGTCTATGCACACAACTATAGTTTTTGGGTACAAGTACCCCCAGGACTCGATGGAAGGAAACTAACACACATGACTACCTTGATCATAAGAGTAAAGTGCATACTTTATAATATCATAAGTAGGGATCTCACACTAAGCATGGTTATCAACAATGCATTTCATGGAAAGGATTTCATATCACATGGAAATACTTTCACAATCTTAATATCGTGTTCATTGCATAATCATAGTGGCAACACATACCAATAGCATGGAAGTTCATGTGGATTGCATGGTTATCATAAATCTTGTTCATAAGTAGAATTTCCAAGTAAACATAGCATGATTTCATAAGAATAGTTCATGAGTATTCCAACAACATTTACAAGGTACATTAACAACATGTAAGTCATTGGAACATAAGGCAAATCATGAATCCTTCACTTAGTCACAATTTAGCTATATTGCATGATTTCTAGTTTCTTAGGCATTTTATCAAACACCTTACATACACATCTTAGGAATAGGTGAAATCATCAAATTATACATCATGAACAACCAAATTTACATGATTCCAACTCTTATTATATCATGAATTAACAAAAACATATAAAGATTCTATCTTGGGAATCACCCAATATCAACAACATGATTATCAATACCCAACAATATAGAAATCATACTTTATAATGAAAAAGAGGGGTTTTGAGCTTTATGGATGAATGGGATCCATAAATCAACTCACGTATACCTTAGAAGGAATGATTCTTGATGATTGATGAAGGAATTTTCCTGAAATCAGATCTTCAAGCATAGTTACGCAAACCTAGTCGTTTTTCTCTTTTAGTGCTCTTGGATGATGAGCTTAGAGATGATAATAGGGTTGTAATATGTTTAGAAGCTACATATTTTGTAGGTTTAAGTTTAGGGACGCGTAAGGAGTGTTAAAAGACTTAATTACACTTAAAATAACTCAAAACAGAGTGTTTTTCGCACCTAGAATTGAATTAGGCGAGGCCCAAGTGATTACCTAAGCTAGGTTAGGCGGTGACTAACCAATCTCCTATGCTTAGGTTGGGCGGCGCCTAATAAAGTATGAGTCATAGGATAGGAGATTTCATACGTAGGAATACTTATTCACTTTCTAGCTCAGAAACATGCGGGGTATTACAATATCTCCCCCTTAGGAATATTCGCCCTCGAATGAGAATTTACTGAGAAGGGATACAAGACAATAGAACCTGAATTGAATATGAAGAACTAAAACTTGATCTTATGACTGACATGCTAAACATACTGAACTCGTGCATATCTGATGCACGAAAAACTGACAAATGAATCCATGACTGAACATGAAATGGTTAATAGGTACCAAGTTTATACTAGAAATATAAACGTGAAACTAAATAAGATTAAGGAGAACTGTTACCTTGAGCTTGATCTGAATTGGTGGAGAAGAGGTGAGGATACTTGGTACGCATATCTGGTTCTAGTTCCTAAGTAGCTCCCTCATGAGATTGATTTCTCCAAAGAACCTTGACTAGAGAAACTTCTTTGTTCCTCAATCTACGAGTCTGATAATCTATGATTTCGACTGGAATTTCTTCATAAGAGAGGCTGTTCTGAATGTTAATGCTCTGAATAAGGACAAAAACTGCTGGGTCGCCGATGCACTTCTTTAGAAGAGAGACATGGAAGACTGGATGGACTGAGGCTAGATCTGAAGGCAACTTAAGCTCATAAGCTACCTTGTCAAAGAGACAAAGAATTCTAAAGGGACCGACATGCTGGGGACTAAGTTTCCCTTTCTTGTCGAACCTCTTCACTCCCTTCATGGGAGAGATCTTAAGATAGACTTAGTCATTGACCTCGAACTCGAGATCCTTTTTATAAATATCTGCATAGGACTTCTGTCTGTCCTGAGCAGCCCGAAGTCTCTCTCTGATCAACAGAAATTTCTCTATGGCGTCGAATACTAAGTAAGGACCTATGATTGAGGCCTCACTAAATTTGAACCAACCAATCGGAGATCTATATCTCCTACCATAAAGAGCTTCGAATAGAGCTATCTAAATACTAGAATGATAGTTGTTGTTGTATACAAACTCAATCAAAGGCAAGTGGTCGTCCCAACTTACCTTGAAGTTAATTGCACACACCCTTAGCATATCTTCAAGAGTCTGAATGGTCCTTTCTACTTGACCATCTGTCTGAGGATGAAATGCTGTGCTAAGATGGAATTAGGTACCGAGACCCATTTGGAATGCTTTCCAAAAGTGAGAAGTGAACTGGGTACCTCTTTTTGAGATGATAGATAGTGGAACACCATGTAATCTGAATAACTCCCTAATATAGAGTTTGGCATAATCCTCGGCAAAATAAGATGTATGAACAGGAAAGAAATGAGCTGTGTTGGTCATTCTATCTATAATGACCCAGACTGAATCATGCTGATGACGAGTTCTAGACAAACCCATCACGAAGTCCATGTCAACTTCTTCCTAATTCTAATTAGGAATGGTCAACTCTTGCATGGAACCACTAGGTTTCTGATGCTCTATCTTAACCTGCTGACATGTAGAGCACTTAGCCACAAACTCTGCAATATATCTCTTCATCCTACTCCACTAATAGATCTCCCACATGTCGCGGTACATCTTAGTGGCCCCTGGATGAATAGAGTATCGCACACCATGTGTTTCTGCAAGTATTCGCTGCCTCAATTCATCTACACCTGGAACTCATAAAGGACCCTGACAATGAAGAACACCATCTCCCCCTAGTGAGAAAACCTTGAATTTTTGATTTTGAACTGAATATTTGAGCTTGACAAGGCTAGGACCCTTGTCTTGTTTCTCTTTCACCTCTAAAACTAGAGATGACTCTAAACTACTATGTACACATAAACTACTCACTGAAGAATCGACTAAGTGAATGCCTAGTCTAGCAAGCTGATGGATCTCCTGAGCTATATTTTTCTTACCATCCTCAATGTGAGAAATACTACCCATGGAGAGTCGACTGAGGGCATCGGCTACAATATTGGCCTTGCCCGAATGATAAAGAACACTCATGTCGTAATCCTTCAAGAGCTATAACCACCTTCTCTGGTGAAGATTGAGTTATTTCTGGGAAAAGACATACTGGAGGCTTTTATGTTCTGTGAGGAAATCTACATGAACTCCATAGAGATAAGTTCTCCAAATCTTCAAGGAAAAAACTACCGCTGCTAACTACAGATCATGACTAGGATAAGTCTTCTCATGTGGCTTTAACTGTCTGGAGGTGTAGGCTAGGACCTTACCTTGCTGCATAAGGACACAACCTAAGCCCACTCTGGATGCATCACAATAGACTACAAAACCATCTGAACCATATGGACTAGCTAGAACTAGAGCGGAGGTGAGTCGAGTCTTCAACTCTTGAAAGCTCTTCTCGCATGAATCTGACCACTAAAACTTAATCTTCTTTTGAGTCAATCTGGACATGGGAGAGGCAACAGAATTAAATCCCTCGATAAACCATCTGTAATAGCCAGCCAATCCCAAGAAACTCATAATATTAAATGGAAATACGGATCTAGGCCAGTTTCATAGTGCCTTAGTTTTTTTGAGAATCTACTCTAATGCCATTACCAGAAATAATATGGCCAAGGAATGCTACTGATATTAGACAAAATTTGCACTTGCTGAACTTAGTGAATAATTGATGATCCCTGAAAGTTTGAAGAACAATCCTGAGATAGTCTGCATGATCACGGTCTGTGCGAGAATAGAACAAAATATCATCTATGAAGACTATGAAAAACATTTAAAAGTACTGCTTGAACACACAGTTCATCAAATCCATAAAAGCTACAGGGGCATTGGTAAGACCAAATGACATGACTAAAAATTCAAAGTGACCATACCAAGTACAGAAAGATATCTTCGGAACGTCACATTCTCTAACTCTGAGATGATGATATCCTGATCTGAGGTCTATCTTGGAGAAGTAACTGGCACCCTAAAGTTGGTAGAATATATCATCAATCTTGGAAAGAGCATATTCGTTCTTGATCGTGACCTTGTTGAGTTGACGGTAATTAATACACATCCTGAGAGAACCGTCTTTCTTGCTCACTAATAACACTGGCACACCCCATGGGGAAACGCTGGGTCTGATGAATCCCTCATCTAAGATATCCTTCAACTGATCTTTCAGTTCTTTGAGTTTCACTGGTGCCATTCTATATGGTGGAATAGAAATAGGTTGAGTATCTGGAAGAAGGTCTATGCCGAAGTCTATTTCCCTTTTGGGAGAAATGTGTGGAAGATCTTTAGGAAAGACATCTGAGTATTCATTAACAATAGAGACTATTTTGAGAATAGGTTATTCAGAACTGAAATCTTTAATATGCACGAGATGATACACATACCCCTTAGAAATCATTTTCCTTGCCCGAAGGCAGGAAACAAGTTGACCCCAGAACACTGAAATGCTACCCTTCCACTCTAGCACGGGCTCATTCAGGAATTTAAACTGAACTATCCTATTTTTGCAGTCAACTATGGCATATCAGGAATGAAGCCAATCTATGTCAAGAATGACATATAAATCAGTCATCTCTAACTTCACTAAATCTACTAACGTGGATTTTTGAGATATCATAACTAGGCAATTACTGTATACCTACCGGGCTATAATAGTTTTACCCACTGGGGTAGAGACTTAGAAGGGCTCTACTAGGACTTCAGGACTAATTCCGAAATCGCCTGCTATGTATAGAGTAACAAAAGACAAAGATGCACTTGGGGATAGAAAAACATAAACATAAACATGGAAAATCTATAATGTACCAGTAACGACATTAGGAGAATTTTCCTGATCCTACAGGGACTGAAGAGCATAGAATCTATTTAGGTATTGCCCACTGGTAGTACTGGAAATGGTACCCTACTGCTTTAAGCGACTGGACTGAGCTGTAGAATGATTTTGCCGACACTAAAGACTTGACTGCACACACTCCCTAATCCTGTGGCCTTGCTTACCACAACCAATATAGACATCACTACCAGCTCTGCAAATGCCCTTGTATTTCTTACCACAAATTTGATAAAAGGGATTCATTCGGGCACTGCTAACACTTCCTTGATATTTAAAGCCTGGCTCTTTGTTTCTATTTCCATCTCTGAACTTTGGCACGGGAGTGCTGGCAGAGGAAGGAGATGGAATAGATGACTTAGATAAAAATTCTGAATGGTTTCCTCCATCTGACTTGGAGTGAGCAATGTTGAAATTACCTGACCTTGCTCTCTTGTTCTACCTCTCCCTAGTCTTAAACTTCTACTCTTCTACTTGTTGGGCATGGGTCATGAGTCTTGCTAAGGTCATATCACCGATCAGCATCACAGACCTATACTCATTTACCACGCTATCATTGACCCCTGACACGAACTTGCTCATCTTAGCTCTATTGTCTGCGACCACATGAGGAGCATACCTGGCAAGCTGAGTAAATCTGAGAGAATACTCCCTAAACATCATATTACCCTGCATGAGGTTGATGAACTTAAGAACTTTGGCTTCTCTCAGCTCTTAGGAAAAGAATCTGTCTAAGAAGGCTGTGACAAATTCTTCCCACTCGTTAGGGCTAGTATCATCTAACCTCTCAGACTTCCACTGTTTGTACCAATCATAAGCAACATCCTATAACTAGTAGGCTGCTAACTCAGCACTATCAATAGAAGTAACATCCATGATTTTGATGACCTTCTGGACTTGGTCAATGAACTTCTGAGGGTCCTCATCAGACTTAGACCCATGGAAATATAGAGGGTTCATTCGGGTGAACTCCCGAACCCTAGCTGCTTTAGGAGGGGCCATTGGATTGGTCGAAATGACTGGTGGCCATTCATTTCGTGCAACTATGGACTGAGCAAGTCTGGTAAATGCGGCTCTAAACTCCGCATGGGAAATATGTTCGGCCAAAGGATTTTCACGACGAGGAGCTGGCTGGTTTCTTCTCTTTAGGGCCATGGTCTGGAATAAGAGAAGAATGGATTAGACTGAGAGTCTAACTTGTGATTATGCTCACTAGCATGACATGAATAATGAAGAAAGAGGACTATTCCTAAAACATCTTATAGCCTCCCGAACAAAAATGTGGCACGCAACACATCCATGTACAAGACTCTACTAGATGCAGATTTAAAACTTCCTAGGACTATATTGAACCTTAGACTCTGATAGCAAGTTTGGTACACCCCAATTCGCTGAACCGAAATGCTACACAGTGTTCATGACCCCGAGAGACCACAAGATAACCCATGACTTATATCTGTACCTATATACTGCAATTCATGATATAATAATGCAGAATTCATAGAACTGTAAGGCCATAAGTTTCAACTGAAAACAATCATGTGGGTGAAAATACCCAAAACAACTCAATCTAAACATAAATCTAAACATAAATATGAAAGCCTCTAAACTATCTGAATAAGAAGTTGAAGGAACATGTCTCCAACTAACTCCATAAAACTGAACTGAAGAAATAAATAAATGAATCAAATCATATTATCCTCGAATCAATGAGGACTCACTGTGTCTCTGTGACTGGAATGCTGCCGCTACTTCTGGGCTGGAGCTTGTGTGTTGGAACCTATGGTGCATAGAACAAAAGCATCAGTACAACTGGAATACTGAGTATACGAGAAATATAGGCTGAACATAAAGGGTTTCATGCATGAACAACACTGACTAACTAATATGAACGTGGGAGTGGAAACATATATATATAGAAACTGGGACCATGAATACGTGATAGCATGACCTGTAAGATAATACATGGTTTACTGATAACTATCATGACTGATACTGACACTGATAACATGGACAACTGTATCTGACAGTCCTGTATAAAATAAAATTTGAAGAATGCCCTGAGTTCTTTTATTGAGACTGATACTGAAACTATGGTAAGTAGTGTTTAATCGATATGCCCCATGTATGCTGTTATGGCTAAGCTGGGGTCCAATCTCTTTCCCGACTGGAGGGGTGTCTATATTGTGCCATGGGTAAGGACAACCTGTGAGTAACCCTTATCTGGTGGGTACTCAATGAGAATAGTGGGAACCCTACACTGATAGGTTAAGCCACCTCATCAACCCTAATCTGACAGGTTAAGATGTCTCAACCTACGCTGGCTACATAGTTCTGGAACACAAGTATGACTACTAAGAATCACACCCTGAACTGGAGGGTGAGTTCCCATCCTTGGGTTCACTCGATGATAACCTCTACTCCCATCTTGATGGATTGGACATGAATAACTGACTGTGCATGACTAAATCTAACTAAATTCCATTAACTGGCGGAATGTTTCTTATATCTAACAACTGACTAAGATCATGAGGTTTTCCCAAGATACATGACTGACTGAAGTCTATGGAATCATTGCTTGAGTTCGGATATTGTGAAACATGACATAGATCAAGGCACACAGCTATAGTTTTCGGGTACAAGTACCCCCTGGACTCGATGAAAGGAAACTGACAGTTATGATTGACTTGATTATAAGAGTAGAGTCCTTAATTTATAAAATCATAAGTAAAGATCTCATACTAAGCATGGTTATCAACGATGTATTGCATGGAAAGCATTTCATATCAAATGGAAGTACTTGCACAATATTAATATCATGTTCATTGCATAATCATATTGGCAACACCTACCAATAGCATGGAAGTTCATCTGGATTGCATGGTTATTATACATCTTTTTCATAAGTAGGATTTGCAAGTAAACATAGTATGATCTCATTAGAATAGTTCATGAGTATTCCAACAACATTTACAAGGCACATTAACAACATGTAAGTCATTGGAACATAAGGCAAATCATGAATCCTTCACTTAGTCACAATTTAGCTATATTGCATGATTTCTAGTTTCTTAGGCATTTTATCAAACACCTTACATACACATCTTAGGAATAGGTGAAATCATCAAATTATACATCATGAACAACCAAATTTACATGATTCCAACTCTTATGATATCATGAATTAACAAAAACATATAAAGATTCCATCTTGGGAATCACCAAATATCAACAACATGATTACTAACACCCAACAATATAAAAATCATACTTTATAATGAAAAAGAGGGTTTTTAAGCTTTATGGATGAAAGGAATCCATAAATCAACTCACGTATACTTTAGAAGGAAAGATTCTTGATGATTGATGGAGCAATTTCCTTGAAATTGGATATTCAAGCTTAGTTACACAACCCTAGTTGTTTTTCTCTTTTAGTACTCTTGGATGATGAGCTTTAAGACGATAATAGGGTTGTAATATGTGTAGAAGCTATATATTTTGTAGGGTTAACTTTAGGGATGTGTAAGGAGTGTTAAAAGACTTAAATACCCATAAAATAACTCAAAACGGAGTATTTTTGGCACCTGGAATTGACTTAGGCGGTGCCCAAGTGATTTCCTAAGCTAGGTTAGGCGGCTCCTAACCAATATCCTATTCTTGGGTTGGGCGGCGCCTAACCAATCACCTATGCTTGGGTTGGGTGGCGCCTAACCAATCACCTATGCTTGGGTTGGGCGGCGCCAAACCAATCGGCTATGCTTACTGTCTCTCTCGAAAATGGGTATAACTTTTTGCTCGAGTATTGGATTAAGGAAAAATTGGTATCGTTGGAAAGCTAATTATATTATCTACAATTTAATGGGTATAAATCAACTAAAATACCATATTAACATGGATTTATACTCATTTAAAGATGACCGTTGCAAAATCAAACACTAAAACTTAATCTATTCAAAAACCCTTAGCTTGCATTACCTTAAGTGACGCATATGAACATGCTTAATGCATCATAAGCTATGCTATCACTAGGATATTCATGGTAAGTCATCTACTTAAGTATGAGTCACAAGATAGGAGATTTCATACGTAGGAATACTTATTCACTTCCTAGCTTTGAAACATGCGGGGTATTACATAAGCATGAATCAATTTTTCAATTTTTGAGACTTTACTATCATCACCGATCAATAGCTTTCTTTACTAATAAAGCATTGCATGTAGTTCTTCCGACACTAAACCTAGTTCTTTTTTTCCTCAAATATTCAAGCTATGTTCTACCAGGGATAAGTTTCTTTGAAATCAACTATTTCAAAATAAGATACTCCTACTTTGAAGTTTCATAAGAGAGAGAACACAACCAGACCTTTAAATATTAACCTTTAAACACACCCTATCAATTAACTATTTTTGTCAGCAATCCGTTTTCTCATACCTTGAACCATGATCACTTGTCAGATTTTGGAACCCAATTGAGTTTGAGTGGAAGACAGTGGTGTGATCAAATCACATTTGGCTAATCTAGGTAGAAAGTTCCTTTTCCCAATTTATAGAGGTATAAAACCTTTAGGATGTCAATTTCCTAGCTGAATATACATGGAACCATTCATTCTAGCTCTAATCTATCTTTGATAATTTTCCTTTATTTACCTATCTATTCCACGATGAGTAAAAAGAGGTTTGTGGACTTTGTGTCCAGTATCAAAAGAAGCCTTCACTTAAAACCCAAGAACTTGTGTTTTTCCTTGATAAACCAGACTTTTCCCATTATTTTCATCTATACTTGTTAAGTTAGAAAGGATTTGTGAAGAAAAAGTCAATTTAAGAGATTTGTTAAGCTCTTATCTCATATGAACCAGGTCCCTTTCTAACTCTTCATTCTTAAGATGTTTCGAATAAAGATCCTTTGAGACTTCCTCAGTTTCTCTTCTAGAACAATAAGAAGCCTTGAAGCTTATTTCTTCCCTTTACCATTTGAATCATTTACTTTTAGAAGTTGACTAACAATGCTCAGATTTTCTAATTTTAGTTTATTGACTAATTTTTCAGTTTTATATATTTGGAGAGTTAGAGTAATCAATTGAAGTTTTCGATTTTCATCTTTCTTCTCTAAAGAATTTATCTCACTATTCAGTTCATATACAGAGTAAATCAACACCTTTGAAATCTTTTTTAACTTCATTGTTGAGTAGTTATGTAGATTTTCCTTAATGTTTTAAAGAGTTGCTTCATTTTATTGTTCATTTTCTTTATTTGCCATAAAGGAAAACAAGTAATCATATATAATTGGGTTATTTTCCACAGCTAGCATAGACACATCTCAAGACTTCTTTATCAAATTCACTGTAAGAACCTCCCTATACTGCTAGAGCTTGCTTTACTAGATAATCAGCTAAAGCTTTCTTTCTTGATTTTTTAGGGACCTGGTCTCAGTTCTTTGCTTTGTTATCTCCTGTCTTGAGATACTCCTTGTAATCCAATTTATACAATGGATAGTCCTTAATGAAATGCTGACATACACATTTGTGACACACTTTAATATTGCTTCCCTTTTTACTATTGCTTCCTCTTCTTTTGAATTGGCCACTCTTCTTTATGGATCTAACTATCATGTTTGCCAAATTGTAATCATTAGTGTCTTCTTCACATGAATCATGTTTTGTAACCTTCATGCCTGGGATTTTTCTCTTTTTTCTTCCTTTTTCTCTAGCTCTTGCGGTTTGTTGAACTCGTGGGTCTATGGATTTCCCATACGATCATCTGTAGTGAAGGTCTTCAGGATTTTTGGATCAGTTTATCATCCACTTTGATTTCTCATGACTTAGTAAGAACGCCAATAATATTCCTCACTTGCTTGTAAAATGAAATAACTTCTCCAATGTAGTGAAGCTCATTTTTGATAGAAGTGAATATTTTATGTATTTCTTGTAATATTTCTCCTTATTTCATGCTGAAGGTTTAAAATTGAGTAGTCAGTATGTCTACTTTTGAAACCTTCATATCAGCGGTACCTTCATAAACAGTCCTCAAGCAATCCCTGATCTCCTTGGCATCTTTACTGGCAGAAATCATGTTGTATTCTTTATGTCATAATCCACAAACTAACAGTTTCTTGGCCTTGTAATTTTTTCCAACCTTTCTATCTTCATCATAATATTCTCTCTTACTTTTTACAACCATACTTGTAACTTCTCCTTCTTTAACTTCACTAATAGGCACATGAGAACCATCAAGAATTATGTCTATCCACTCACTATCCTCAGACATAGTGAAGTCAAACAACCTTATTTTCCACCACCCATAATACTGATAATTAAATATA
Organism: Capsicum annuum; assembly: GCF_002878395.1. Taxonomy (NCBI): domain Eukaryota; kingdom Viridiplantae; phylum Streptophyta; class Magnoliopsida; order Solanales; family Solanaceae; genus Capsicum; species Capsicum annuum. The sequence goes on along the minus strand of NC_061120.1, from coordinate 110,348,112 downwards.
GGTAGTCTAGTGGTAAATTACAATTCTTCAAGATTAGGTGGAGAAACCATGATAACAAAAACACCCTAGGTATGAACATTTTAGAGTTAATTTTTGCTGATACCAATGGTTTAAACATTAGGGATTGCACCGCACTATGAGGGACCAGGTCCCTCAAAATAAGTCAGATCTAATAAAATAATAACTTAATAAGGAACATAATACAGTGCAAGAAACTTAAAGAACATAAGATTTAACATAGAAACCTCCTTGATCAAGGGAAGAAAAACAACAATTTCCCCCACAAGCTCTTCAAAAGTACATTATAATCAACCTCTTGACTACAATCTCAAAATTGAACCTAACTTTAGGCTCCACCTTCTTGTAGTAACTCAATTACACCTCACCTTGGAAACTCTGCTATGACCCCTTCAACACTTATTAAATCTAACAAGTTTTAACCTCAGGCAACTCTACAGTCACGACCTGAACTAGGGCCTTGATGTGATAAGTATCACCCTCTTCACCTAACCTAGTCAACTAAAATGCCATAAGAGTCGGGTGAATTATAAACATATAACAAGATAGTAAAAACTAAGAATAACATTTCATGAAATTTCTAAGATAATCATCGATAATCGAACAATCGTACGTCACCGAGCCAATCTATCAGAAGACCAAACCTATGTCTACAGTAATCCAACAAAGCCTCTAAAAAAGCTAAAGTCAATAAAATTTAGGGACATTCCCTCAACACTAGCCAAAACAAAGTCTAAAACATAAGTAATAAGGAACATGAAATGAGGCCTTTTGAAGTATGAAAGATGACCAATTCAATGTCATCTCACAAAATACTCGAATACCTGATCACTGCAAACTTGTATCACGTAGGGATACTGTATTAGAATATAGTTAGTGGTTTGAGAATGAGCATGAAACTCAGAATAGATGAATAAAATAATGCCATCTATAAAAACTAATCCAAATAACCATATAGAATCACATACATATGTATATGTATTATGTCAGGATTGGGAAAAGGGTTTAGCATGCATTTAGAAACCTAAACCTTTGTTGTGTAGTATAACCGTCATATAACAAGGCACCCACAGTCTATATGGGCCAAACTCTCCTTTAACTGGAAAGGCCCCAGTGCGTGTAGTTGCAAGAATAAGAAAATATCAATATATATGGCTTAATGAGGGACACTTACCTTCGAAAATAAACAATCTCACTTAAGCCACAGTGAATAAAATTTGGGGGACTCAAACTTTCCACTCATGTATCAATTTGGGGGACTCTAACCTCCTAGTAAAATTGACACCCGTGCCATCTAGCCAGGTTTTCAGTGTTAGTCCTTCGGACTCCACTTTCACTGTCTTGCTACACTTCCCTCTTTAAAGACCAATTAAAAAATTTATTACATATATAATCGATCATTAATCAAATTTCATACAAAAGGTATACCATTGGTATCATCATTCCAACCCTACTAGCAAGTGTATAACATGCCATTACCATTATCTATCCACTTTGGGACTCGAACCTATTGTCTAGGCCAAGACATTAATTTATTTCAACATTTAGAGACTCAAACAAATTTAAACAATTAAACCACCAAGGTTATGATTGAAATCAATTTATGGACAACAAAGCCTTCTTAAAACCATGTAACTAATCCTCAACATTCATAGGCCAATTCCATAGTTAAAAACACAATTTATATGTGACAAGATTCTTCTCATTAACATTTTCACAAATAGGTTGGTGAAATACGATTTTCAAACCATTATTTATGACAAAAAGCCATCAAGTTTAGGGTTAAACATGACCTATTCAATAAACCATAATTCTCATGCACCCACAAGTGAAAAACCAATACAGAAACAAGAATTATCATAATTTAAATCATGGAAAAAAATACTCAATAATATGTGTTCAAACCCTCAACCATCATTTTAAAAACAACAATAATGATTAATGAAAAATATTTAAACCACATGATTATTGTTATCTAACAGTGAAGGAAGAGTCACATTCCTGTGTTACGAAGATTCTCGAAGAGATTTTGATCCTTAACCCTCTTGATGACCAGATTGTAGAAACTTTAGCCCAATTATTCTTGAGAAGTTTTATAGAAAGTTTTAGAGTATTTTTTGTCTTGTAATGTGTATCCTGAATGCCCAATAAGTGTTATAAGATGTGGTATCTTAAGGGCTTGGGTGGAAAATATCCATAATACCCTCATCTTAAAAGTTGAAGAAAAATCTTGGGTGGGTACAATTGAACCCTCTAACATGTCATAAAACATATGAGTAGTACCCTCAAGTTGTCATAAGATCAGAAAGTTAGATACCACATTTTGCCAAACATACGACTTCCTGCCTTACTCGTCAAAAATACATAAGACTAGTACCATCAATTCATATCAATGGTAGAAAATCAAGGTCTAGAAACTTGACAACATATGATTAGCCCTACTGTAATACCCCATATTTTTGTGCTAGAATTCTAACTTTCGTTCCTGTGCTTCTAAACTCTAATACAAGTGATTCTCACATGAATACAAGTTTCATGATCATAATCCTAGTCTATGGAGTAGTTTAGAGGTGACAAATTTTCATAGAAATGACCTAGAACAAAGTTGAGCTAAGAATAATTGATTCATCTAAAGTTTGACATTGGATTCTACAAGGGTCAAATTAAAACATGTATATCTCTTAATATACATGTAATTTTTCATCTCAATACCTATCAAATTGTATATAATAGAACTAGCTTTCCAAGGATACTAATTTTGTAAAAATCTATTACCCGAGCAAAGAGTTATGCCCATTTTTGTGAGAGGTAATAAGGGTGTGCGATGGGAAATATGCCGCCAAATCAAATATGTGCGATTGGGAGTGCAAGGAATACTTAAATGTTTGCCATAAGGTGTGTGATGCATACCTTAAGGTCATCCATGGGTTGTGCGCGGCATACCTCACTTCCAAGTCCTAAAAACACCCTTACATATGTCTATAAAACAGGATTAAACTCCCATAACACCAAAATAAGTTTACTTTCTCTCAAAATCACCGATATCATTCATTAGGGTTTCAACCTAAAAATTTAAATATCTCAAGATTCAACCATGAGTTTTCAATAATTCTTCGAGATTCGAAATCCCCATTTCGAGGGCTACAAGAAACACTCATTATTTTCACGAATAGAGTCCCAAGGTCAAGAGTTCATTCAAAGCTTCAAGTTTAAGGTATGTGGGGTTTTTCAACAATAACACTCTTTTATTCTTGTGCCCAAAAATACTTTCTTTTATGAGGTTATGGATTTCATATGTTTTACTATGATTTTCAAGCATGAACTTATATCCTACATTGATTATCATGAGATTGTGATATTTTTGATATTTTAGAAGTGAAATTATATGAGAATGATTATATTTCGTGCCTTATGGATAAATTTTTAGATTTTGAAGGAATTTATATACGTTGATGATGTAAAGCTTGAGCCTTGATAAATTTTCATATGATGTTGAGACATGGGTTTGAACTCTAATTGAGATTGTCTTTTTTTTTTGAGAAATCATGTGTTATAAACACTTTGTGTTTGAATGAATTGAGATGATAATGAAGCTTTGACCTTTTGGTCGTAAAAAGGTGTTCATTTGAACCCGAGATGGAAAAGAAATCCACTTTTATTGATTATTATAAAATGGGTAGCATGATGGCTTCCATTATGAATTGTTGAATTATTTATTTGTGGATTTTCTTATGAAAAGATCTGAGCTAAGTCTGGGAGTAGTCTTTAGCACCGAGCGGGATGACTAGCCAGATAGGTACTTTTTATAACTACGTGCACCCGTAGGTTGTAAGCCTGTGGATGATTTATATAGTGATCACTAGTGTTTGGATTGCTGATTTAAGGTCCTACTTTGATGGCAAGGATAGGACAGCTCTCCCCAACGTGGGTTAAGATGTTAGACTCCATGTAGCTACATGGTTTATGTCGGTTGTAAAAGACTCCCAATCTATGTGTATGTATTCTCATATCTAGTATAAAAAGTCTTATTCTTCTATCTGAGATGAAAATATATTTGTTTGGAAGACTGAGTTTGAGAAAGTCATTGTTTCTGAAAGATTTAATGAACATATATTCCAAAGAGAATTGTTATGAGATTTGATTGCTTTGATGATTTGGAATCGAGATGAAAGTGAATTGAGATTTATTAAGATGACTTTCATGTTTCACCCGATATATTTTACTCTCTTATTATTATGATGATTTTAATTTGAGCTAAGTGAGTCATTTATATTAGCATGCATAATTTTTATAAACTGTGATGATATTAAGAAATTCTTTTATATAGCATGCACCCCCATATGCTCGGTATATTTCCATAGTATTGACCCACACACACCCTGTGTGTTGGGCTACATTTTCTTGTTATATAGGTACAAGGTATATTGTACATCTTCAGATCTAGTCATTTCGCGGCATTCAGTCAGTAGGTGATGAGTCCTTTTAATTCAACGGCTTGAGTTAGTTATACAGTTTGAGAAGTGCTGTATTTTCTTTATTCAGCCATATGGAGTTGGGATAGTCGGGAGTCATGACCCAGTTACCTATAGTCAGTACTAGTAGAGGCTTCATATATAGTCAGTAGAAGTTGATGTATTCCATTTCAGTTTTGGTTGTAAAAGTAGAGTTGTAATCTTGTAAATTCAGTTTTTTATCTATCATATTCAGAAAAAGTTATTTTCCACAAATTTGTATAGATTTATACTTTTAATTCAGTTGCTTATGAGTTATGTCAGTAGAAGGGTTAGCTTTGGGTCACTTGTGACCCTTAGCACCGTGTGACGTCTCGGGACCTAATTTCGGGGCGTTACAAACTTTGTATCAGAGCACAGAGTTAAAGTGTCCTAGGGTGTCTATGGAGCCTTGTTAAGTAGAGTCTTGAAAAATGGTATGGAGACGTCTGTACTTTTCTTCAAGAGGCTACAGGGCATTGGGAAATGCCTCCATTCTTTCAAATCTTAAATAGTGCTATAGAAAAGTTCTCCAAGAAACTTATACAGATTCTCATCTTACTCTAGCTAGGTCATCTCTGCCTTATTTCCAAGGTATAAAAAATAGTTGAGCTTCATTCTCCATAGATAGTTATGGGAGTGTAAGTGAGCTAGAAAGTATCCTGCCAGTACTTTTGAGTTCCAAAAACTAAAGTGCTTTATCACGCCTCTAGAAATTGTGCACAAATCCTGAGTCAGATGCACTTTTGAATTTCTCCTCATAATCCATAATGATAATCTATACTTCTCTATCTATGTTCTTGAATTAACATGTTCGGCAAGTTCCACTTCCTCCCCAAATAAGGCTTTTATAATTGGTAGCAGAAGTTTCAGAAGTTTCCTAAAGCAGCTTGAGAGGAGCCTTCTAGTATGTTATAAGTCCATCAGATTTGAATTTATACCCTTGTTCTTATGATTTATTTTATTAAGACAGAGTAAGGTGTATTCTTAGATCTTTGAATGTTGTGTGACAAGTTTCTATCTTTTGTATTATGTAATCTTGTTATCATTATGTTTGTGAAAAATCAAAGTCTAGTGAAGCCATGTAAGGCCTATTTTGATTCACTGGCATAGTTACTTTGTTATTCATCTATTTTTCTTGTTCAAAATACAAAACCAAAGTCTATTGAAGACGTGTGAGGCCTATTTCGATTCATTAGCAACATATTGTTTATCTTGTTGTTCTGGTGTTAGTTGAAGTATGGGTTTCTATTTAGTGATAGAAGTAGTAACGTTTAGTTGAAAGTCTTGTGTTAGTTGAACTTGTGGGTTTAGAAGTGTAGTGGCAAGAATGGTGGTAAGGGCGATTATTGAATATGTATAGCTGAATTTTTGCTTATGATTGAATTAGTAATGAAATGATATACCCTTCAGTGTCAATACCATGCCACGGGTAAGGAAAGCCTGTGAGTGACCCTTATCTAGCGGGTACTCAATGAGAATGGTGGGAACCCTAAATTGACGGGTTAAGCCACCTCATCAACCCTAATTTGATGGGTTAAGATGTCTCAACCTACGCTGGCTACGTAGTTCTGGAAAACAAGGAGGACTACTAAGAATCACACCCTGAACTGGTGGGTGAGTTCCCATCCTTGGGTTCAGTTGGTGCTAACCTCTACTCTCATCTGGAGGGACTGCACATGAATAACTGACTGTGCATGACTTAATCTTATTGAATTCCATTGACTGGCAGAATTTTACTGATATCGGAAAACTGACTAAGATCATGAGGTTTTCCTGAGTCACATGACTGACTGAAGTCTATGAAATCATAGCTTGAGTTTGGATATTGTGAAACATGACATGGATCTAGGCACACAGCTGTAGTTTTTGGGTACAAGTACCCCCAGGACTCAATGGAAGGAAACTGCCACACATGAATGACTTGATCATAAGAGTAGAGTCCATAATATATAATATCATAAGTAGGGATCTCATACTAAGAGTAGTTATTAACAATGTATTTCACGGAAATGATTTCATATCACATGGAAGTACTTGCACAATTTTAATATCATGTTCATTCCATAAACATATTGGCAACACATACCAATAGCATGGAAGTTTATGTCGATTGCATGGTTTTCATACATCTTGTTCATAAGTAGGATTAGCAAGTAAACATAGCATAATCACATAAGAATAGTTCATGAGTATTCCAACAACATTTACAAGGCACATTGTCAACATAGAAGTCATTGGAATGTAAGGATATATAATGAATCCTTCACTTAGTCACATTTTAGCTATATTGCATGAGTTTTAGTTTCTTAGGAATTTTATCAAAAACCTTACATGCACATCTTAAGGAGAGGTGAAATCATCAAATTAGTCATCATGAACTACAAATTTACATGTTTCCAACTCATATGATATAATGAAATTCAAAAAAAACATATAAAGATTCCATATTGAGAATCTAAAAAACATGATCATCAACACCCAACAATATAGAAATCATACTTTATAATGAAAAAGAGGGTTTTTGAACTTTATGGATGAAAGGGATCCATAAATCAAATCACGTATACCTTAGAAGGAAAGATTCTTGATGATTGACGGAGGAATTTCCTTGAAATCAGATCTTCAAGCTTAGTTAGGCAACCCTAGTTGTTTTTCTCCTTTAGTGTTCTTGGATGATGAGCTTTGAGATGACAATAGGGTTGTAATATGTTTAGAAACTATATATTTTGTAGGGTTAAGGTTAGGGTCGTGTAAGTAGTGTTAAAAGACTTAATTACCCTTAAAATAACTCAAAATAGAGTGTTTTTGGCATGTGCAATTAACTTAGGCGGTGCACAAGTGATTGCCTAAGCTAGGTAGACGGCGCCTAACCAATATCCTATGCTAGGGTTGGGCTGCGCCTAACCAATCAGCTATGCTTGGGTTGGGCGGCGCCTAACTAATCACCTTGCTTACTGTCTCTCACAAAAATGGGTATAACTTTTCACTCGGATATTGGATTAAGGCGAAATTGGTATTGTTGGAAAGAAAATTTGATTCTCTAAAATTTGGTGGGTCTAAATAAGCCAAACTACCACATTAAAATCATGTTATACATGGTCAAAGATGACCCTTGCAAAATCAAGCGCTAAAACTTGTTGGATTCAAAAACTCTTAGCTTGTATTACCTTAAGTGACTCATATGAACATGCTTAATGCATCATATGCTATCCTATCACTAGGATATTCATTATCAGTCATGGACTCAAGTATCAATCATAGGATAGGAGATTTCATACGTAGGAATACTTATTCACTTCCTAGATTAGAAATATATAGGGTATTCCAGTATCTACCCCTTGAGAACATTCATCCTCGAATGAGAATTTACTGATAAGGGATACAAGACAATAGAACCTGAACTAAACATAAAGAACTAAAACTTGGTCTCATGACTAACATGCTAAACATACTAAACTCATGTATATCTGATGCACGGACAACTGACACATGAATGCATGACTGAGTATGAAACAATTAATAGGTACCAAGTTTATACTGGAACCATGAACGTGAAACTGAATAAGATTAAGGAGAACTGTTAGGTTGAGCTTAATCTGAATTAGCGGGGAAGAGGTGAGGATACTTGGTATGAATATCTGCTTCTGCTTCCCAAGTTGCTCCCACATAAGACTGATTTCGCCCAAAAACCTTGACTAGAGGGACTTTTTTGTTCCTCAATCTATGAGTCTGATTATCTAAGATTTCGACTGGAATCTCTTCATAGGAGTGGCTGTTCTGAATGTTGATGCTCTGAATAGGGACAACAAATACTGGGTCACCTATGCACTTCTTTAGAAAAGAGATATGGAAGACTTGATGGACTGAGGCTAGATCTAAAGGCAACTCAAGCTCATAAGCTACCATACCAGAGCAACAAAGAATTTTGAAGGGACCGACATACCGGGGACTGAGTTTCCCTTTCTTGCCGGACCTCTTCACTCCCTTCATGGGAGAGATCTTAAGATTGACATAGTCATTGACCTCAAACTCGAGATCCTTTCTATGAATATCTGCATAGGACTTCTGTCAGCTTTGAGTAGCCCGGAGTCTCTCTCTGATCAACTGAACTTTCTCTAAGGTGTCCAATACTATGTCAAGACCTCTGATTGAGGCCTCACTAACTTCGAACCAACCAATTGGAGATTTACATCTCCTACCATAGAGAGCTTCGAATGGATCCATCTGAATACTAGAATGATAGCTATTGTTGTACGCAAACTCAATCAAAGGCAAGTGGTCGTCGCAACTTACCTTAAAGTCAATTGAAAATGCCCTTAGCATATCTTCAAGAGTCTGAATGGTCCTCTCTGCTTGACCAACTGTCTGAGGATAAAATATTGTTCTGAGATGGACTTTGGTACCGAGACCCTTTTGGAATGCTTTCCAAAATTAAGAAGTGAACTGGGTACCTCTGTATGAGATGATAGATAGTGGAACATGATCTAACCTGACTAAATCCCTTATATAGAGTTAGGCATAATCCTCAGCGAAATAAAAAGTACAAACAGGAAGGAAATAAGCTAACTTGGTCATTCTATCTATAATGACCCAGACTGAATCATGCTGATGACGAGTTCTAGGAAAACCCATCACGAAGCCCTTGTTAAGTTCTTCCTAATTCGAAGTAGGAATCGTGAAATATTGCATGGAACCACTAAGTTTTTGATGCTCTATCTTAACCTGCTAACGTTTAGAGCACTTAGCCACAAAATCTACAATATCTCTCTTCATCCCACTCCACCAATAGATGTCCTGCATGTTGTGGTACATCTTAGTGGCCCCTGGATGAATAGAGTATTGTGCACCATGTGCTTCTGCAGGTATTCGCTGCCTTAATTCATCTACACCTAGAACTCATAGACGACCCTGACAATGAAGAACACCATCTCACCCTAGGGAGAAAACCTCGACTTTTTGATTTTGAACTGAATCTTTGAGCTTGACAAGGCTAGGATCCCTGTTTTGTTTCACTTTCACCTCAGAAACTAGAGATGACTCTAAGCTACTCTGAACACATACACTACCCTTTGAAGAATCGACTAAGCGAACGCCTAGTCTGGCAAGCTGATAGATCTCCAGAGCCATCTTTTTCTTACTATACTCAACGTGAGAAATACTACCCATAGAGATTCGACTGAGAGCATCGGCCATAATATTAACCTTGCTCGAATGACAAAGAGCACTCATGTCGTAATCCTTCAAGAGCTCTAACCACCTTCTCTGGCAAAGATTGAGATATTTTTGCGAAAATATTTACTGGAGGCTTTTATGGGCTGTGAAGAAATCTACATGAACTCCATAGAGATAATGCCTCCAAATATTCAAGGAAAAAACTACCACTGCTAACTAAAGATCATGAGTACGATAATTGTGCTCATGTGGCTTTAACTGTCTGGATGCGTAGGTTATGACCTTACCATGCTGCATGAGGAAATAACCTAAACCCACTCTGTATACATCACAATAAACTATAAAACCGTCTGAACCATCTAGACTAGCTAGAACTGGAGCATAGGTGAGTCGAGTCTTTAACTCTTGAAAGCTCTTCTCGCATGAATCTGACCACTAAAATTTAATCTTCTTCTGAGTCAATCTGGACATGGGAGATGCAACAGAAGAAATTCCCTCGACAAACCATCTATAATAGCTAGCCAAACACAAGAAACTCCTAATAACTGATGGAGATATGGGTCTGGGCTAGTTTTTTCCTGTCTTGATTTTTTGAGGATCTACTCTAATGCCATCACCGAAAATAATATCGCCAAGGAATGCTACTGATCTTAGCCAAAATTTGCACTTGCTGAACTTAGAAAATAATTGATGATCCCTGAGAGTCTGAAGAACAATCCTGAGATGGTCTGCATGATCACGCTCTATGCGAGAATAGAACAGAATATCATCTATGAAGACTATGACAAACATTTAAATGTACTGCTTGAACACACGGTTCATTAAATCCATAAAAGCTGCAGGGGAATTGGTAAGACAGAATAACATGACTAAAAATTCAAAGTGACCATACCAAGTACGGAAAGCTGTCTTCGAAACATCATATTCTCTAACTCCGAGCTGATAATAGCCTGATCTGAGGTCTATCTTGGAGGAGTAACTGGAACCCTGAAGTTGGTCGAATATATCATTAATATTGGGAAGAGGATATCTGTTCTTGACCATAACCTTGTTGAGTTGATGGTAATCAATACACACTGTGAGAGAATCATCTTTCTTGCTCACGAATAACACTGGCACACCCCATGGGGAAATGCAGGGTCTAATGAATCCCTTATCTAAGAGATCCTTCAACTGATCTTTCAGTTCCTTGAGTTTTACTGGTGCCATTCTGTATGGCGGAATAGAAATAGGTTGAGTATCCGAAAAAAGGTCTATGACGAAGTCTGTTTCACTTTTAGGAGGAATGCGTGGAAGATCTTTGGGAAAGACATCTTAGTATTCATTAACAACAAAGACTGTTTCGAGGCTGGGATATTCAAAACTAGAATCTTTAACATGCATGAGATGATACACACACCACTTAGTAATTATTTTCCTTGCCCGAAGGTAGGAAACAAGTTGACCCCTACATGCTGAAATGATAACCTTCCACTCTAGGACAGGCTAATTCGGGAATTGAAACTGAACTATCCTATTTATACAGCCGACTATGACATAGCAGGAATGAAGCCAATCTATGTCAAGAATGACATCAAAATTAGTCATCTCTAACTCCACTAAATCTGCTGAAGTGGATTTCTAACATATTATAACTGGGCAGTTCCTATGTACCCTACGAGCTATGATGGTTTTACCCACTGGGGTAGAGACTGAGAAGGGCTCTGCTAGGACTTTGGGACTAATTCTGAAATCGCCTGCTATGTATGGAGTAACAAAAAACAAAGATTCACCTGGGTCTAGCAAAGCATAAAAATAAACATGGAAAATCTGTAATGTACCAGTAACGATATCAAGAGAATTTTCCTGATCCTTCCAGGACTGAAGAGCATAGAGTCTGTTTGGGCGTTGCACACTGGTAGCACTAGAAATGGCACCCTGCTAGTTCGGGCGACTGCACTGAGCTGTAGAATAATTTTGCTAACCCTGAAGACTTGACTACTGACACTCCCTAATCCTATGGCCTAGCTTGCCACCACCAGAACAGACATCACTACCGGCTCTACAAACTCCCTTGTGGTTCTTACCACAAGTCTTACAAAGGAGATTCGTTCGCGCACTGCTAACACTGCCCTGAGATTTAGAGCCTAGCACTTTCTCTCTATTTCTTTCTCTAATCTTTGTCACTGGAGCACTGATAGAGGAAGGAGCTGGAACGGCTGACTTGGAGAGAAACTGTGGACGGTTTCCTCCATTTGACTTGGGGTGAGCAAAGTTGAAGTTACCTGACCTTGCTTTCTTGTTCAGCCTCTCCCTTGTCTTAAACTTCTGCTCTTCTACTTACTGGGCATGGGTCTTGAGTCTGGCGAAGGTCATATCACCAATCACTATCGCAGAGGTATACTTATTTACCACGCTATCGTTGGCCCCTGACACAAACTTGCTTATCTTAGCTCTATTGTCTGCAACCACATGAGGAGCATACCTAGGTAGCTGAGTAAATCTGAAAGAATACTCCCTAATCATCATATTCCCTTGCCTGAGGTTGATGAACTCAAGAAATTTGGCTTCCCTCAGCTCTTGGGGAAAGAATCTATCTAAGAAGGCCGTGACAAATTTCTCCCACTCAATAGGGTCAGTATCATCTAACCTCTCAGACTTCCACTATTTGTACCAATCACAAGCAACATCCTGTAACTGCTAGGCAGATAACTTAGCACTCTTAATAAAATTAACTCCCATAATGTCAATGACCTTCAGTACTTAGTCAATGAACTCCTGAGGGTCCTAATCAGACTTAGACCTATAGAAAGATGGAGGGTTCATCCGGGAAAAGTCCCGAACCCTAGCTGCTTTGGGAGTGGCCACTGGATTGGCCGAAATGACTGGTGGCCATTCATTCTATGCATCCATGGACTATACAAGTATGATAAATGAGGCTCTAAACTCCACATGGGAAAGATGTTCGCCCAAAGGATCTTCGGGCTAAGGAGCTGGCTGGTTTCTTCTCTTTGGGGCCATGGTCTGGAATAAGAGAAGAATGGATTAGACTGAGATTTTAACTTGTGATTATGCTCACTATCATGACATGAATAATGAAGAAAGAGGACTATTCCTAAAACATCTTATAGACACCCGCACATATATGTGGCGCGCAACACACCCATGTACAAGACTCTACTAGATGCGGCTTTCAGACTTCCTAGGACTCTATTGAACCTTAGGCTTTGATACCAAGTTTGTAACACCCCGATTCGCTGAACTGGAATGCTACAAGGTGCTCATGACCTCGAGGGACCACAAGCTAACCCACGACTGATATTTGTACTTGTATACTACAAATCATGATATAATAATGCGGAATACATAGAACTGTAAGGCCATAAGTTTCAACTGAATATAATCATGTGGGTGAAAATACCCAAAACAACTCAATCTGAACCTAAATCTAAAAGCCTCTAAACTATCTAAATAAGGAGTTGAAGGAACATGTCTCCAACTAACTCCATAAAATTGAACTGAAGAAATAAATAAATAAATCATATCATATTGTCCTTGAATCAACGAGGACTCACTGTGTCTCTGTGACTGGAATGGTACCGCTACTGCTAGGCTAGAACTCGTGTCTCGGAACCTATACTGTAGTATGAAAATAAAGCACCATAGCACAAATGCGTCAGTACAACTGAAGTACTGAGTATATGAGGAAGGTAGGCTAAACATAAAGGGTTTCATGCATGAACAACACTAACTGAATAATATGAATATAGGAGCGCAAACATACATATATAGAAACTAGGACCGGGAATACGTGATAGCATGACCTGTAAGCTAATACATAGCTTACTGATAACTGTCATGATTGATACTAAAACTGATAAAATGGATAACTGTATCTGACATTCCTGTATATTCAGAAATCTGAAGAACGCCTTGAGTTCTTTTACTGAGACTGATACTGAAACTATGGGAAGTAGTGTTTAACTAACATGCCCCATGTATGCTGTTATTGCTAATCTGGGGTCCAATCTCTGCCCCGATTAGAGGGGTATTAATACCGTGACACGAGTATGGACATCCTGTGAGTGAACCTTATCTGGCGTGTACTCAATGAGAATTGTGGGAACCCTACACTGATGAGTTAATCTACCTCATCAACCCTAATCTGATGGGTTAAGATGTCTGAACCTACGCTGGCTACGTAGTTTTGGAAAACAAGGATGACTACTAAGAATCATACCCTGAACTAGCGAGTGAGTTCCCATCCTTGGGTTCACTCAGTGCTAACCTCTACTCCCATCTAGAGGGACTGCACATGAATAACTGACTGTGCATGACTTAATCTTACTGAATTTCATTGACTGGCAGAATGTTATTGATATCTAATAACTGACTAAGATCATGAGGTTTTCCTTAGTCATATGACTGACTGAAGTCTATGGAATTATAGCTTGAGTTCGGATATCGTGAAACATGACATGGATCTAGGCACACAACTATAGTTTTTGGGTACAAGTACCTCCAGGACTTGATGGAAGGAAACTGACACATATGTCAGACTTACATAATTTATAATATCATAAGTAGGGATCTCATACTAAGTATGCTTATCAACAATGTATTGCACGGAATGGATTTCATATCACATGGAAGTACTTGCACAATCTTAATATCATGTTCATTGCATAATCATATTTGCAACACATACCAATAGCATGGAAGTTCATGTGGATTGCATGTTTATAATACATCTTGTTCATAAGTAGGATTAGCAAGTAAACACAGCGTAGTCTCATAAGAATAGTTCATGAGTATTCCAACAACATTTACAAGACACATTATCAACATAGAAGTTATGGGAATGTAAGGATATATAATGAATCCTTCACTTAGTCACATTTTAGCTATATTGCATGAGTTTTAGTTTCTTAGGAATTTTATCAAAAACCTTACATGCACATCTTAAGCATAGGTGAAATCATCAAATGATAAATCATGAACAACCAAATTTACATGTTTCCAAATCATATGATATCATGAAATTCCAAACAAAATATATAAAAATTCCTTCTTGGGAATCGCCCAATATCAACAACTTGATCATCAATACCCAACAATATAGAAATCATACTTTATAATGAAAAAGAGGATTTTTGAACTTTATGGATGAAATGGATCCATAAATCAACTCACGTATACCTTAGAAGGAAAGATTCTTGATGATTGACGGAGGAATTTCCTTGAAATTGGATCTTCAAGATTAGTTACGCAACCCTAGTTGTTTTTCTCCTTTAGTGCTCTTAGATAATGAGCGTTGAGATGATAGTAGGGTTTTAATATGTTTAGAAGCTATATATTTCATAGGTTTAAGTTTATGGACATGTAAGGAGTGTTAAGAGACTTAATTACCCTTAAAATAACTCAAAATGTCATTTTTTGGAACCTGGAATTGACTTAGGTGGCACCCAAGTGATTGCCTAAGCTAGGTTAGGCGGTGCCTAACCAATCTCCTTGCTTGGGTTGGGCGGCGCCTAACCAATCACCTATGCTTACTGTCTCTTATGGAAATGGGCATAACTTTTCGTTGGGGAACTAAATTAAGGCAAAATTGGTATCATTGGAAAGATAATTCGATTCTCTAAAATTTAGTGGGTTTAAATCAGCCAAAATACCACATTACCATGAATTTATACTCATTCAAATATGACCCTTGCAAAATCGAACACTAAAACTTGATGGATTCAAAAACTCTTAGGTTGTATTACCTTAAGTGACTCGTATGAACATGCTTAATGCATCATAAGTTATCCTATCAATAGGCTATTCATTGTCAGTCATGTACTCAAGTATGAACCACAGGATAGGATATTTCATATGTAGGAATACTTATTCGCTTCCTAGCTTAGAAATATGTGGGGTATTACAAAAGATTTTGCAGTGCCAATAAGAGAATGATAAGTTGAATCAATTATGGTATTTAATGGGAATAGTATAGTTGAGAGAGAATTTTACAAGTGATGCTAAGCTCGAAAATAAGAATTTGTGTTGCCTACGACCTAGCAATCCTATCCTAGTTTATGAGTTATATAATTATATTCCATTCTATAGAGTTATATCAATGTTGTAATTCCTTTGTCAAATGTGTTGTTTAGAGCATTTCAAAAATTCTTTGCTCCCTAATATCAATAGAATTTTTTAGAAAAGTGCTAAATAAATACTCCATTTGAGTATGGGTAGTCAGTATGGTCTAGTCCTTATAGGTTGCAGTCTAGTTTAGCAAGTAAGGAGATAAGCTCCTATAGATTCTTAATTTTCTAGCTAGTCTTACTATCCGCAGTCTTATACCTATGTACATTCCAAGAGGCAATGTGTTTGTGTCTAATTAAAATATGAATTCAGCTCTGTTCATGAATCAGTTTCAGTTTTAGATATTAATTCATAATTCAGTTGTAAGTATCCTATGTAGTATCACAATCTCTTCCTAGTATTTTTATCAAATTATTATCATTCGGGGACGAACGATCCCAAGAGAGGGATGTTGTAATACCCCGAGTTTTTATGTCATAAACCTCTTATCCTTTCTTATGATATTAGATCCAGTGCAAAGTAATGGTTACTCATAAGTTGACACTCCCGTTGCTATCTTAGACATACAGTTATTTTTCTTGAGGATTCATGCAGTTGCAGACAAGTTCAGTAGCTCATTATTCTTGAGATCAAGTGATTCAGTTCTATCAGTTACACATGATAGCTTTAAGACTAATATTCCTCTATGTTTCAGGTTAATTATCCACATTCGAGGATGAATGTTCCCAAGGTGGAGATAATGTAATACCCCGTATTTTTGTGCAAGAATTCTAACTGTCGTTCTTGCACGTCTAAGCTCTAATACAAGTGATTCTCATGTGAATACAAGTTCCATGATCATTATCCTAGTCTATGGAGTAGTTTAGAGGTGAAAAATGTTCATAGAAATGACCTAGAACAAAGTTGAGCGAACACCAATTGATTCATCCAAAGTTTGACATTCGATTATACAAGGGTAAACTTCAAAAGTCTATATCTCTTAATATTAATGGAATTTTTCATCCCAATACCTATCAAATTGTCGATAATCTAATTAGTTTTCTAACGATACCAATTTTGCAAAAAATTCAATACCCAAGCGAAGAGTTATACCCATTTTCATGAGAGGTAGTAACAGTGTGTGATGGTCAATGTGCTGCCCAATCAAATGTGTTCGATTTGGTGTAGGAGGCATACTTAAATGTCTGCCATAAGGTGTGCGACGTACACCTTAAGGTCTGCCATGGGTTTTGCACGTCATACCTCACTTCCAACTGCCAAAAACACCCCTATATATATCTATAACACGGGATTAAACACCTATAACACCAAAATAAGTTTACTTTCTCTCAAACTGACCAAGAGTTTTCATTAGAGTTTCAACCAAAAAATTCAAATATCTCAAGATTCAACCATGAGTTTTTAATAATTCTTCGAGATTCGGAATCCCCAGTCCGAGGGCTACATAAAACACTCATTATTTTCACGAATAGAGTCCCAAGGTCAAGATTTCATTCAAAGATTCAAGTTTAAGGTATGTGGGGTTTTTCAACAAGAACACTTTTTCGTTCTTGTGCCTAAAAATACTTTCTTTTGCGAAGTTATGGATTTCATATGTTTTACTATGATTTTGAAGAATGAACTTATATCATACATTGATTATCACGAGATTATGATATTTTTGAAATTTTAGAAGCGGAATTATATGAGAATTATGATATTTTATGCCTTATGGCTAAATTTCCAGATTTTGAAGGAATTTGTATATGTTTATGATGCAAATCTTAAACCTTTATAAATTTCCATATGATGTTGAGAAATGAGTTTTGAACACTAATTAAGATTGTCATTTTTATTTGAGAAATCATGTGTTATAAACACTTTGTGTTTGAATGAATTTAGATTATAATGAAGCTTTGACCTTTCGATCGTAAAAAGGGGTTGATTTGAATCCAAGATGAGAAAAGAAATCCACTTTTATTGATTATTATAAAAAGGGTAGCATGATAGCTCCCGTTGTGAATTGTTGAATTGGTTATTTGTGGATTTTCTTTTGAAAAAATCTGAGCTAAGTTCGGGAGTAGTATTTAGCACCGAGCGAGAGGTATAGCAGGATTAGTACTTCCATAGAACTACGTGCCCCCATAGGTTTTGAGCCTGAGGCTGAATTATATAGTGATCACTAGTGTTTGTACTTATGATTTAAGGTCTTACTCTGATGCAAAGGAGAGGATAGCTCTTCCCAACGTGGGTTAGACGTTGGACTCTATGTAGCTCACATGGTTTATATCGGTTGTAAGAGAATCCCAGTATGTGTGTGTCTATTCTCCTTTCTAATATGATAAGTTTTATTCTTCAACCTGAGATGAAAACATATTTGTTCGAAAGACTGAGTTTAAGAAAGTCATTGTTTTTGAAAGATTTAATGAACATATATTTGAAAGAGAATTGTTATGAGATTTGATTACTTTGATGATTTGGAATCGATATGGAAGTGAATTGAGATTTATTATGATGACTCACATATTTCACCCGATATATTTTACTTTCTTTTGATTATGATGATTTTAATTCGAGCTAAGTTAGTCACTATATCAGCATGCATAATTTTTATAAACTGTGATGATATTAAGATATTATTTTATATATGCATTGCACCCTCATATGCTTGATACATTTCCATGGTACTGACCCAGACACACCCTATGTGTTGGGCTATATTTTCTCGTAATGTAGGTACAAGGTATAGTGTACATCTTCAGGTCCATTCAATTCGTGGCATCCAGCAGCAGGTGATGAGTCATTTTTATTCAAGGGCTTGAGTTAGTTATACAGTTCTAGAAGTGATGTATTTTCTTTATTCATCCATATTGAGTTGGGATAGTCAAGCTTCACGACCCATCTACCTATTGTCTGTACGAGTAGAGGCTTCATAGACAGTCAGTAGAATTTAATGTATTCTATTTCAGTTTTGGTTGTAAAAGAAGAGTTGTAATCTTGTAAATTCAGTTTTGTATCTATCATATTCAGAAAAGCGTTATTTTCCACAAATTTGTATAGATTTATACTTTTAAGTCAGTTGCTTATGAGTTATGCCAGTAGAAGGGTTAGTTTTGGGTCACTTGTGACCCTAAGCACCCCGTGACGTCTTGGGACCTAATTTCGGGGCGTTACACCTACCCTCTCACCAGATCTCCTTATGAATCGTATGGTGTCTCTTTTAACTATGACAAAATTTTGCAAACAATAGATTAACCAACATACTACTAGGGTCCATAGATCCATCACCACACCATAAAACTTCTGGTGTGATTCGTAAGATGATAAAAAAATTAAAGACTCAAGAAATTTGAAAGGGACAAAGTTTGGAGTGTTTTAGTCTCCCCCACTTTGAATCATTCATCCTCGAATGATGTGTCAAGGAAACACAAGCAGGATTGAACCCAAACATCTATATTCCTAACTTTCAGATAGAAAAAAAATGCCTTGAAATACACAATTTACCATTAACAAAGACCGAAAACAAAGATGTTAAGAAAAATATATTCGCGTAGCATGCATTTCTGGAATAGGAAATAAGATCGGATACTTGGACTTCATGTCTTCCTCGTCTTACCAAGAAACTTCCTAATACTTTTGGTTATTCCATGAAACCTTTGCCAAAGCAATGTCTTTCGTTCGCAACCAATGAACTTGCCGATTCAAGATCCTAATTAGGACCTCCTTATCGGACAAGGAATTTGAAATACCGATGTTCTCCATGGGAACAAACAATGAATAATCACCCACTCACTTTCGTAGAATGGCCACTAGAATACCTTAAGAATGTAACTCATACTAGATGGCAAATCGAACACATATGTAATGCTACCAACCTTTGTTAAATCTATGTATGGGACAACATATCAGGGACTGAGTTTCCCCTTTATCATAAAACACATCACTCCCTTCATGAGAGAGAGCTTCAAGAACAGCCAATGCTCAACTTCTACTTCCAAGTCCCTTCACCTCACGTCCATATAGGACTTTTGGAGACTATGGTCTATTTAAGTCTATCCCGAATAAGCTTCACCTTCTCCATAGAATTGTGAACCAAATCTAGGCCAAATATTTTTTCTTCACTAACCTCGAACTACCCAATAAGAGATCAATAAATCCTTTCATGCAATGCCTCAAATGAACTATATCAATGCTAAAATTGTAACTACTATTATAGGAGAATTTAATGAGAGGTAAGTGGTCATACCAAAGACCACCTAAGTCAATTAAACAAGCTCATAACATATCTACCAAAGTCTAAATAGTTCTTTCAGCTTTCCCATTAAACTATGGGTGAATAGAGTTACTAATACTCACCTTGGTCCTAAAACCACATTAAAATAAGTGACTAAAATGCAACAAGAACTGAGTACCATGATAAAAAAATAATCGAGATGGGTTCACCATAAAACTTTACAACTTTCTGAAGGAACAACTTCATATAATCTTTAACATAAAAAGTAGTCCTCAATGGCAGGAAATGAGCATAGTTAGTCATCCTATCCATGATAACCTATATGAAGTGTCACTAATTCTGCAATAATAGAAGTGTCATTTATTTCAAAAAATATGGTAAAAGAGTATAGAAATATGTTGTTGGTCAAGGAGATGGATGTCTCCTGGTTGTTTGATCATGCTCAACATATTGAGAAAGAGAAAAACAACAAAAAGAAAAGTCATAATATTAGTTATTATCATGTTATCAACAAAAAGGAAACTTTCTTTGGTTGAACTCAAACTTGGAAACATTCATCCTCGAATGAAACTAATTAAATTAAGACACTAATAAACTGAGTTTACACACTGAACATCCATATCTGATGCATGACTAAAACTACTGTTTAGCTGGGTTTTCATACTGAACATGTATATCTGATGCATGAGGAAATGGCTGAACTATTTTATGAATGTATGACTGAATATGCAATGGTAATGGATACTAGGTTATAATTATAGCTGGACATGGAACTGAATAAAGCTAATAAAGAATGTTACCTTAAGCTGGATCAGAGGTTGTGGAGAAGAGGTGAGGATACTTGGTCTTCATATTTGTTTTTGCTTCCCAAGTAGCTCCCTCTACAGATTGATTCCACCAAAGGACTTTGACTAAGGGAACTTCTTTGTTCCTCAGTCTACATATCTAATGATCGAGGATATAGACTAGAACCTCTTCGAAAGAAAGATCATTCTGAATATTTACATCCTCTAAAGGAACTATGACTGATGGATCACCAATTCATTTCTTTAGCAAGGAGACGTGGAATACTGGATGCACTAATTCTAGATCCAAAGGAAACTCAAACTTATACGCTACCTTTCTAAAACTATTGAGAATTATATAAGGATTGCAGTATTGGGGATGAGCTTTCCCTTATTGTCAGACTCTTCACTTCCATCAAGGAAGAGATTTTCAATAATGTAGAATCATTGATCTCAACTTGAGATCATTTACTCAATGCACATGAATAGGAACATGAGTATAGAACTGATCCTAAAATGTGATACATGAATTGAGTATCATAAACTAAATTGATTCCTTTAATATATGTCCATGTTATGGGAATGATCATATTGCTGAGATAGTAATAAGAGAGTCAACTTATGAGAACTCACTACTCCAAATGGGGTCTTGTTATGTGAAGAGAAACTTGAAGGTTTAGGACATAAAGGCTCGGGGGTTATAGTGCATGTCCTCCTTGGAATATTATGTCCCCCAAAGAATGCTGCCTTGGATTGGATTCTGAGGAAACTGAGTTGATGTACGTGGAACCTACAAAATAATTTATGACTGAATATCTTGGATCTAAAACTGAGGTAAAACACATGAACTGGGCTGAATACACAACTACCTAGTTGCTTTATCTTGGAATGGTTACATTCATGAGACTTCGGATAGTATGACTAGATGGAAAGATAGGAAAACAAATGAATTGTCTGCCTAAGTACTCAACTAAATTTCTAGCTGTATGGACTAACTCATGCTTAAAATTTATACTCAACCGAAGTATTTCTTTACACTTTTCTATAAAGTTTGACTGACTTTAGGGAGAAAGGAAATTTTGGCATGGTCTACATACGACATCTGGATAACAAATCACGTGATGGCTATAATTTTGTAATATAGGACGAGGCCTATAAAACGTCATCCAACACAGAGTTACTATGCCTCATGCACTGAAACTACTAGCGTGCCATCCTATCCATATTTCTCAACTATTCCTTCAATTATAATTTCTACTTTAACACTGTATTTCACTTGAGGCTATTGAAAATATTTGCATGGGCACTAAGAACGAATGCATAAACATACTAACTTATTTGAATAACTAGTTGACTGATAACTGGATGTTGGTCAAGTAAGATTGAACTAAACTTGTATAGCTAGACTTAAAGAATAGAGTACTAGGCATCAGAGGTAATGCCTGACTGAGGAACATGAGATAACAGAGCATAAATTCATGGAAATTGTATTATCTAGGAATGCAAGACTAAGCACATGACATGATTTTGAAATACTGAGATACTAATAACTAAATAACTGATAATTATATGCATTGGTCAAGCAAACCTAAAACTGCAGTGATTCTGGTATTAAAAGATGAACTGAACACACTGTAAAGCATGAGTACATGAGTCATGAGCTGCATGTCCTGAGTTTGAAGTCTCTATTTTCATGGAACATGATTCAAAAAATTGAGTGAACTGGAACTCCTTATACTAGGAACTATAATCGTACATGATATTCCTTGATACGCACGAACATGGGCTTGGATCGTAGAGCTGACATATATTGTGTGAGTAGATATCATGATAGCCAATGTGAAAAAATTTTAACTAAGGAATGGATGGGTTGGGTATCGACCTATCCCACTGCTTTTCTACACATATTGGCATTACTAGTAAAATATGTAACCCTCCTTTGGTTACCTGTGCTACCATCTCCCCCTTAGCTTAAAGCCATTATTCTAAGACCGTGAGGCACTTAATAAACTCTAAATTGAACTAAAAACACTTTACTCTAGAATCTGAGATATGATAGTACTCGTAAACACTAAACTCATTCTGAAGAACTACTCCTGATGATGCAAGGTCCACTGCAAGTACTTTCTTTGGATACATGATTCTTATCTTTCTATTACTTTAAAAATCATCATATAGTAACCTCAACACTAACTAACATTCTCAATTTCTCTTTCTACTATTTGAATTTAGAGATTTAAACTTTGATCTACTGAAACTGAGGTAATACCCCTTCATTCAGTGATTGGTCAATTAGGAAACAAAAATAGAATGACTCTATTATTGAAATTAGCAGAGGGGATTTTATGAAATACTATAACCAATCAATTTTTGTACACTCGTCTGGTTGGAACAAATTTATCTACTGAGGTAAGCACTAAGAAAGGTCCTATCATGATTTTCTAGTCTGACTTAAAGTTTACTACCATGCAAGGAATTACAAAAGACAAAAAAGCTCCTAGATCTAATAAGGCATGAATATATAAACGGAAGATTTGTAATATACCAGTGACCATACCAGGAGAATATTCCTGATCTTTCCTAGACTGAAGTACATAAAGCTTGCTTGGGCGTTACCCACTGGTGGCACTGGAATCGGTACCCTGCTAATTTGGGTGACCTGACTAACATGAAGGACAATTATACTAACCATAAGAACGTGACTGAGGACAATATCTAACTCTGTCTTGGACTGCCACACCCATAACTAATATCAATGCAATCACTACAGACACTCTTATAGTTTTTGCCATATCTCTTGCAGAGAGGATTTGTTCAAGCACTACTGACACTACCCTAAATCTTATAGCATGGTTCTCTATCTTAGTTACTATTTTTGAACTTAGGTATTGGAGCACTGGCTGAGGAAGGAGCTGGAACTAAAGATTTTAGATGAAACTAGCAACGGTTACAACCCTTTAACTTAGGCTGATTAAAATTAAAGCTACTTATTCTAGCTCTCTTGTTTTGCCTCTCTGTCTCTGATCTTAGACTTTTATATCTACTGATCATGGACCATGAGCTTGGATATGTCCATCTCGTCAATCAACATAGTTGTTCTACACTTCTAAACCACACTATCTGACACCCCAGATATGAACTTCCTTATTCTAGACCTTCTGTGTTTTACTACACGAGGAGCATACCTAGATAACTAAGTAAAATTTAAGGAATACTCTTTCGCCCTTATACTACCTTACCTAAGTTTTATAAACTCTAAAACCTTGGCTTGTCTCAGCTCCAAGGGAAAGAATATCTCAAGGAAAGTAGTAGCAAAGTCTTCCAATTCTATAGGCTCTAGATTTATGCCCTTGCCTACCTTCAACTACTTAAACCACGTATGAGCCATATCTTATTGCTAATAGGAGGCTAACTCAGCACTCTCACTCGAAGTCACTGCCATAATATCTATGACTTTTTAAACCTGATAGAGAAACTCCTGTGGATTATTTTCTAACTTAGATCCTGAGAATAAGGGAGGATTTATTTTGGTGAAGTCCCAAATCCTGGCTGTAGCAGTATTGGCCACTGGATTAGCCAGAAAAGTAGTTGGCTGTTCATTCTAATCTGCAATAGAGTTTGCTAGAGTAGTGAATGTAGCTATGAATTTTTCATGGGAGACACACTCATATGGGGATCTGTCTGAATGGGTTGAGGTGCTGACTGATTTTTGATTTTTCTTTCTCTAGTCTTTTTGTGAAGTATGTTATGTAAATAAAAAGGAGGAAATGAATTCGACTGAGAGTTTAACTTGAGCTCATGCTCACTCACATGACATGAATACTGAAAGAAGGGAAATATTTCCCAAAATATCTCATAGCCTATTATCCATAAGTGTAGTGTGCTACACACCCATACACCAAACTCTACTAGATATGGCATTCAGACTTCCTAGGACATTGTTGAACCTTAGGCTCAGATACTAAGTTTGTAATGCCCTAAGTTTGTACCCTGTATGCTATATGGTGCTTATGATCCTAAAGGACCACAAGCTAACCCATGACTGATATATACTGTGAGCACTAAAACATAACACTCTAATAAATTAGAAAATAGGCTGAAATACCATTAGGTCCAAAATCTATAAATACTGCTAAAGTGTATCAACTAAAATAACAATCTATAAAACTGAACACTATTTGAAAACTAGTCTAAAAAGCCTTTAATTGAAACTGTTTGAAATTGGATTTGATGGGACAGTCCTAATTTTGTAAAACTAAATGGAATTCAATTCTAAAGACTAAAACTGAGACTGTGGGAGGTAAACATCTAATATAACTGCCCTAAATAATATATGATAACTGAGTTGGGGTCTAACCTGTGACCCTAGTTGTAAGGAGGTCAGTACCGAGCCACGGGTAAAGACACTGAAGAGTTTTTCTCATCTGGAAGGTACTCTAATAAGAATGGTGGAACACTTATCTGACATATTAAAACACCTCATCAGCCCTCTACTGGCAAGTTTGATGTCTCAACCTACAGTGGCTACGTAGTTATGGAATGTAAGGATTGTTTTTAAAGATCAAAACCTCTACTGGCAGGTGAGCCCCTATCCTTGGGTTTAGTCGGTTCTAAATCCTACTCCCCACTGAAAGACATTTAACTGAGTATACTGAACTGGACTGGACTAAATACTGAGTTTACTGATTTGTGCTGAGTTTTGTAACTGACTAAGTCTACTGGTTTCTGTAATTGACTTATAGTACTACTAGTTATGACATGACTAAGATTTTCTAAATGAAAATTCCTCTAGGTAAACGGCTAAATTTTTAGGTAATATATACCCCCATGACTCGACATCATAAAACAAAGGAATAGCATAATTCTTAAATACATAACAATGTACATTTGTCCATATTTCATTCATAAAGACATTTTATCAAATACTTGCAATGTATTAACTTTTACATGAATGTGCAATACATTCTATCATGTTATAATCGAAATATTTCATTTACATAGGCATTTTATCAAACACATGAGGAGGCATAACTGAATCATTAAATTGCAAACATTTAGGGTTGACATGGTTTCAACAATCAACTTTCAAATTGAAGGGTTTATCATGAATATCATGTAAATCAACATATACTAGGATAAATTGTTGGAACTTGTTATTTAAATAATAGATTAAAGCCCAACAATACAATGAACATGAATTCAATTCAATTTCGAGCATATAATTTATAAATCAACAATCTTGTAGTTTTTAAAATGAATTCGTCGACTCTATGGGTGAAATAAACCCATATATGAACACCTAAATTACCTTGAATTGTTAATTCTTAAAGGTTCTTGTACAGACTCTTGATTTTGTCTCTTGTTTCTTGAAGCTAGGGTTTAGCCCGCTTTAAGAGAGAATGACTTAATCTTTGAATAAAGTGAATAAATAATGAGAAAATAGATTTTTTAAGGGTAAATTTTGTGTTTAGACTGATTAGGGTCATGGAAAAATACCCATTTACCCCTGAGAATGACTTTAAAATTCATACTGAAAAACTCAATTTCGAGCCCTGGCGAAAAGCGCCGCTATCACGCTAAGCGACTGGAAAATGACAACTGGGAATGTGGTTGGTAGCGTGACATGGTGGAATCATGTTGAAATACTAGATGGGACTTGGAATCTTTGCATGACATGGTACAATTGCGTTGGCTCACTGAAAATTGACAAATATGAAAATAAGCTTTGGCATACTACGGTGGTATTGCGGTACCTCACTGGAAATTGAGAATTACCATTTTTACTTACTCTGTGATGTGCTATAGGACTGAATTACTATGTTTAACAACTAAAACTTAAAATAGCCATAACTTCTTATCTGGTTATTGGATTTAGGCAAATTTTATATCATTGGAAAGATGATTAAACTTCCAAAGAAATGACAGGCTCTAAACTAAAATATAATAGTCATTTCAAAAATTTTATATTGGATAACTCATGAACTGATGGTTAATCTTAAGCTAAGGAAATAAGAGGTATTATATAATCATGTGAAGAATGTTCATTTTAGTAGGGAGTTCCCTCAGAGTAAGTTGGACAGCTAATTAGGGTCATCTCATTTTTGTTACAAGGTTAGGGCTTTATGGGTGTACTATGACTATAGAGAGATCTGACACTGGTTTGGAGTACCCAGCATGGGATTATTAGTGATTCGGCTCATCTATATAAGTTTTATGGTGTTGCATCACCATTAGTTAGCGGTAGAGCTCTTATTGTAATACCCCAAAAAATCCAAATCAATATTAGATCCATGTTTTAAGCCCATGCATAGAACATCATGGATCCATGTTAGTTTCATGATCAAGGTTGATGTGAATTAAAGTCTCAAATATGTCCTAGCTATTGGGCGAATCCAAACATTCCTTACCGATTGAATTGTTGAGAAGGATATTGTATCATTAACTTCAAACAAGTATATATCTTATTATACCATAAAGTTTTTATCCCATGACCTACCAAAGGATAGATAATTTGATAATATTTTTGTCGATACCAAATTCACCAGAAATGGACACCTGATGAAGAAGTTATGGCTATTTTAAGTTTCTGTTGTAAGACAAATGCCATTTCAGTGCATGGCGCATCACGCCAGAAGCCAAAATGGCACTCATAAATTTCCATGAAGCCTTCGTAATAGCCCCGCTTTGTGCCAAGCTTTCAGGTCACAATAATTGGCATTTTACCAAGCTCTGCATTGCGCTGGGGTCCTAAATCGAGATAAATTTTTGCATAGTCTTTAGTTTTCATTTTAAACTCATCAAGGGAAATACGGTAACTTCCCAAAACCCTATATATACTCTTTAAACATGGGATTGAATCCCCAAAGAATCCCTTAACATTAGTTTTATCAAAATTCACTCAAAAATAGTCAAGAACAAGTCTAGGGTTTCCATTGGGGTATCAAGCTTCAAGAAAATTCAACCATAGATTCCACGAATTCTTAATCAAAGGTATGCGTAGTGTTCATCTATGGATCCAATCCGTTCATAGAGATCAAGAACCATGTTTTTAAATGTTATTTTGTAAATATTTTTGTGGTGATATAAGCATGTACATGTTGATGATTGTTGTTTAAGTTTCAAAATGATATCTAAAAATGTTTTCATGAAATATATGTGGTTGTTAGTTGAAAAACGTGAACTTTAGATGGTTTGATGTGATTCAAGTATGAAATCCACCTATGCTTTAAAGAATGAATGCAGGTGTTTGATAAAATGCCTAGGATACTAGAAACCCAAAATTACATGATTCTATGATATCTAAATGACAAGTCCATACTAGCTATACACTTCCATATGAATTTCATTGCTATTTATGTGTTGTTGTTATTGTGGCATGAAGTATGTGTGATAATGGAAATATAAATTATATACATGAAATGTATCCATGCTCTCCCTACCATGTTGAGATGTGAATAAATACATGAAGTATACTATCCCTACTTATAATATTATGAAATGTGGACTCTAATCTTGTGATCAAGTCATGTCATGTATGCCTGTTTCCTTTTATCGAGTCCTGGGGGTATTCGTACCCAAAAAATATAGTTGTGTGCATAGAGGCATGTCTTGTGCCATAATAAATATCAGTGAAGCTATACTCTTTAGAACTCAGTCAGTCATGTGACTCAGGAAACATCAGAAATCTCATGATCTTAGTTAAATCTCAGATAATAGCACTACTTTGTCAGTCAATGCATGTCAGTTATTAAGTCCATGTACAACCAGTTGAATTATTTTCAGTCGTTTCAGATGTGAGTAAAGTTAGCACTGAGTGAACCCAAGTATGGTAAGTCACCTGCCAGAAAAAGATGTGATTCTTAGCAGTCATCTTTGAGTTCTAAAACTACGTAGCCAACGTAGGTTGAGACACTTATCATATCAGGTTTGGGTTGATGAGGTGGCTTAACCTCTTAGTTTAGGGTCCCACCGTTCTCACTTTAAGTACCTACCAGATAAGGGTCACTCACAACTGTCCTTACTAGTGGCACGGTATTGACACCCCTCCAGTCGAGAAAGAGATTAGACCCTAGCTTAGCCGTAATAGTATACATGGGGCATATTGGTTAAATAACTACCTCCCACAGTTTCAGTATCAATCTTAGTAAAAGAACTCAGACAGTTCTTTAGATATCAGTATACCAGGACTGTTAGATATAATTAAATTCAGTTATAGCATGAGACTCAAAGAGTTCTACCAGATTTAAGACTGTCAGACACAGTCGCTCATGTTATCTTAACCATAGTTCAAGTCATGTATTAGCATACAAATTTATCTAGCACATACTCACGATCTCATTTACTATGTTTGTATATTTGTACTCTTACATTCTTATCAGTCAGTCAGTTATCATTATTTATGCATATAAGTCCTTTGCATTAGCCTACCTCACTTGTATGCTTAACACTCCAGTTGTACTGATGCATTTGCGCTATGGTTCTTTCTTTTCATGTTAAACTATAAGTCCAGAGCCATCAGTTCAATTCCAGCAGTAGCTTTCCAGTCGCAGTGTTGCAGCGAGTCCTCATCCATTAGAGGATACTATGATTTGATTTATTCATTTATTACTTCAGTTCAGTTTTACAAAGTTAGTTGGAGATATGTTCCTTCAACTCCTTATTCAGACAGTACTTAGAGGCTTTTATATTTAGTCAGATTTAGCTATCGGATTCAGTATTCAGTTTTATATTCAGTTGTTTTGGGTATTCATTACCCCATGGATGTTACTATATCTCTTCAGTTGAAACTTATGGCCTATATGTTTAGGTTTCTCACATATTATATGTATATTATGCAGTGTACAGGTATAGATAGCAGTCATAGGTTAGCTTGTGGTCCCTCGGGGTCATGAGCACCATGTAGCATTATGATTTAAAAAATCGAGGCATTACACTTATCCTGTTAGTTAATGATTCAGATGCTTTGTCTAATATAATACCTATTATGATTTATCCTTCGTAGGGCATGTCGGGCATCTGACTTCAGATTCCACTAAGATAGGTGCGTCTTTTATTTTCTTCTTTTACCTTTTAATTTTAGTGTATTGGGGTTATCATACATATCGATGATTTTATGCCTTAGTACAGTTATATTAATTGTTGTGTACCTTGATATAGAGTTCATGATTATACGACTACCCCTATTGATGATTTAGTAGCTGATAGAGTTTCTTAGTATTGATATTACCCAGAGGAGTATCATATGGGTTGGAGTCCCATTTACCTTGGAATATTGGTCTTTTTATGGCCCTTAAGTGGTACCAACTATTGATTTTTATTTTTTGTACTGCCTACTCCTAAAACTAGTATTTCTATTACTGTTATTACTATTGTAATTTTTTTATGTTTATTGATTCTCTCTTAGTAGATGGCTTGACTAATATTTTTTGATTAAAATTGTCTTCTTCGTGATTATTGTTAATTTTAATGGACGGCTAGTTTGGTTGGATTATTTCTCTCTTGTAAAGAGGTTAGGTTGGTCGTTTTCCTCTTTAGTCAGCTTGGCTAGACCAGTTGTTTAGTGGGTTATGTTAATAAAGGTAACTTGGTCTTTCATGGTATTGTTATGGCTCTAGTGTTGGCTATTTGGTTAGGCCTCTATTTTAGATTAATCAATTTTTGATCGATTTTTTTGATTTGACTAGTTTATTAGTCAATAGTGGTCTTAGTGTTGATTTCATGATGTCTTGTAATTGCACTTTAGGTTTATTGGGTTCATCTCCTGTGGCAGCTTTGGTCTTAGTATCAGCATGGAGTTGGGTACACCATTATGTTGTGATGTGGTTTTTGTTCTAGTGGAGTTTAGAAAGGTGGAGATAGCTGATATTTCATATAACCACTTTTTGTTTTAGAAAATTGAATATTGATTACTGATATTGGGGATTGGATTGACGACCTTCCATCTAAGGTTTCGTTAGTTTGAGTCGTTGGATTTTTTGCTATCACTAGTATGATTTATAGTTATAATACCCCGTATGTTTTTAAGTTAGGAAATGAAAAATTGTTCCTATGTACGAAACCTCCTATCCTATGACTCATATTTAAGTACATGACTTACAATGAGTATCCTGGTGATAAGATAGCTTACGATGTGTTAAGAATGTTCATATGAGTCACTTAGAGTGAGGTAAGCTAAGAACTTTTCAATCCATTAAGTTTTAGTGCTTGATTTTGAAAGAGTAATCTTCGAACAAGAATAACTTGATTTATATGTGGTATTTTGGTAGATTTAGACCCACCAAATTGTATAAAATCAAATTATCTTTCAAAGGATAAAAATTTTACCAAAATCCAACACCCAAGCAAGAAGTTATGGCTTTGCAAAGTGGAGTGCGCCGCCTAACAAATCGTATAAGGCGACTGGAATGGGTATGTATAAGTTGTGCAACGCACACCCTAAAGTGTTCCATAAGGTGTGCAACACATACCTTATCTTGTGCCATAAGATGTGCAGTGCTTACCGTAGCTTACGTGATAAGGTGAGCGATGTATACTTAGGATTCTAATTACGAAAACACTTTGTTTGTAAGTTATTTTGAGGGAAACTAACTCTATTGACACTCCATAAATGTCCCTAAACTTAAACTTGTGAAATTTATAGCTCCTAATCACATTACAACCCAATTAACATCTTAAGTTCATTATCCAAGAGCACAATAGGAGAAAAACAACTAGGGTTGCACCATTAAGCTTAAAGGTCCTATCTTTCAACAATTTCATCACCATTAAGGTATGCGTAGTGTTCATTTATGGATCCCTTTCATTCATAGAGTTCAATAACCATGTTATAAATATTATTTTGTGATGTCTTGTTGTGATATAAACATGTACATGTTGATGATTTGTTGTTTAAATTTTAAGATGATATCTAAAGTTGTTTTCATGAAGTATATGTGTTTGTTAGTTGAAACCCATGAATTTTGGGTGGTTTAATATGGTGAGATTCATGAACACACCTAAGACAAAAGAATGCATGAAAAGTGTTTGATAAAAGGTCTAGGATGATAGGATTCATGTCCCATGATCTAATAGTACTTAAATGACAAGTCCATGCTCCATGCTTTATGATTCCACATAAATTCCACGTTATCTATATATGTTATTGTTGTGACATTGATTGAGAATGATATTCAAGGTATGCAAGTATATACATGCTGTATGCATTTCCTTTCTGTGTAAAAGATGTTGAGAACTATGTTTAGTGTGAAATCCCCTACTTATGATATTGCAAATCGTGGACTCTACTCTTATGATCGAGTAAGTCATGTGTGTTAGTTTCCTTCCTTCGAGTCCTAGGGGTACTTGTACCCAAAAAATATTGTTGTTTGCCAAGAGCAAAGTTATGTTATCACGATACTCTTAGTCAAGCCATGATCTATAAGACTCAGTCAGTCATGTCACTTAGAAAATCTCATAAATCTCATGATCTAAGTTAATTCTTAGATAGTATTACTATTCCGTCAGTCAACAAAAGTCAGTTACTCAATACATGTACAGTAAGTTAATTATGTTCATTCTTTTCAGATAGGAGTAGAAGTTAACACCAAGTGAACCCAAGGATGGGAACGCACTGTCAGATGAGGGTGTTATTCTTAGTAGTCATCCTTTTATTCCAGGACTATGTAGCGAGCATAGGTTGAGACAACAATACCTATCAGTTGAGGGTAAATGAGGTTCCTTAAACTATCAGATTAGGGTCCCACCATGCTCATTAGAGTACCTACCAGATAAGGGTCACTCATAGCTTGTACTTACTAGTGGTGGGGTATTGAGACCCTTACAATCAGAGAACAGATTGGACCCCAGCTTAACTATTATAGCACATTTGGGGCATATCGATTAAAAAACTACCTCCTGCAATTTCATTCTCGGCCTAAGTGAAAGAACTCATATAGTTCTTCAAATTTCAGTACCAGGACTGTCAGATACAGTCAATTCAGTTAAAGTACGGAACTCAGACAGTTCCATCAGATTCAAGTCTATCAGACACAGTCATCCATGTTATCAGAATTTTAATATCAGTCATGTCAGATATCCATAAACCATGTATATGTATACGAATCTAGATATCTCTCATTCTTGTTCTCAGTTACTATGTATGTATGTTCGCACTCTCATATTCATATTAGCTAGTCAATTAGTATTGCTCATACATGTAAGCCCTTTTGAATTTAGCCTACCTCACTCGTATACTCATTACTTTCAGCTGTACTGCGCATTTGCGCTATGGTGCTTTCTTTTATGTTACACCATAGGTTCAGAGATATGAGTTCCCGATCAGCAGTAGAATTCGCATTTTAGTATACAGAGTTGCAGTGAGTCCTCTTCATTAGAGGATGATATGATTTGATTTTATTCATTATTTCAGTTAGCTTTTATTTTACGAAGTTAGTTGGAGACATGTTCCTTTAACTCCCTACTCAAATAGTACTTTGAGGCTCTCACATTTTAGATTCAACTATCAGTTGTTTTGGGTATTCGTTACCCCATATAGATGTTATTATTTATCAAATATTCTAGTCAGTTTAACCTTATGGCCTATTGTTCATGTTTTTCTATATTTTACCCATATATTATGCAGTTCATAAGTACAGATATCAGTCTTTGGTTAGCTTATGGTCCTTTAGGGTTATAAAAAAAATGTAGCATTTCAGTTTAGCTAATCAGGGCATTAAAAACTTGGTATTAAAGTCTAAGGTTCAATAGAGTCCAATGAAGTCTGAATTCTGCATCTAGTAGAGTCTTGTACATTGGTGTTTTGTGCGCCACATTTTTGTATAGGAGGCTATGAGATGTTTTCGGAACAGTTTCCCTTCTTTTAGTATTAATGTCATACTAGTGAGCATAATCTCAAAGTAAAATCTCAATCTAATCCATTATTCTCTTATTTGAGAACATGCCTCCAAAGGGAAGAAACCAATCAGCATCCAGCCTGAAGATCCTTTGGGCGAATATATTTCTCATTCAGAGTTTAGGGACGCATTCACCACACTTTCTCAATTTGTGGCTGCTCAAAATAAATGGCCTCCAATTATTCTAGCCAATCCAGAGGCCAACTCAGCCATAGCTAGGATTCGGTACTTCACCAGAATGAACCCTCCATCTTTCTTTGGGTCTAATTCTGATGAACACCCTCAGGAATTCATTGACCAAGTCCAGAAGGTCATAGACATCATTAGAGTTACTTTTTGTCAGAGTACTGAGTTAGCCATATACCAGTTACAGGATATTGCTCATACTTGGTACAAATAGTGGAAGTCTAAAAGTTTAGAGGATGTAGGTCCTAGGAATGAGAGAAATTTGTCACAGTTTTCTTAGATAGATTTTTTCCTCGAGAGCTGAGGGAGGAAAAAGTTTGAGATTTCATCAACCTCAAGCAGGGAAATATGATGGTTAAAAAGTATTATCTCATATTCACTCAGTTAGCCAGATATGTCCCTCATGTAGTTGTAGACAACAGGGCTAAGATGAGCATATTTATGTCAGGGGTGAATGATACTGTGCTAAATGAGTGTAGGTCTGTGATGCTTAATAGTGATATGACTTTATCCAGGCTCATGATCCATGCTCAGCAAATAGAGGAGTAGAAGATTAGGACAGGGAGAGGTAGAACAAGAAAAAAAGGTCAGGCAGTTTTAATTTTACTCAACCAAAATCAGAAGGAGGAAACCATTTGTAGTTTCATCCTACGCCAACAGTTCCAGCTCTTTCCTCCGTCAGTGCCCCAGTGTCAAAATTCAGAGATTCCAATCAAGATTGAGAACTAGGCTCTCAGTCTCAGGGCAGTGTCAGCACTTCCCGAACTAATCCCTTATGTCAGACTTATGGTAAGAACCACAAGGGTAGTTGTAATGCTGGTAGTGGTATTTGTTTTGGTTGAGGAAAGCTAGGTCACAGAGTCAGAGACTATCCCCAGTCCAATTATCAGGGTTAGTAAAACCATTCCACAGCTCAGTCCGGCCGCCCAAACTAGTAGGGTGCCACTTCTAGTGCTACTAGTGGGTAGCACTCAAATTATCTTTGTGCTCTCTAGACTTGAAAGGATTAGGAAAATTCTCCTAATGTCTTTACTGGTATGCTACAAATTTTCCATGATCATATTTATGCTTTGCTAGATCTAGGTGCATTCTTGTCTTTCATTACTCCTTATATAGTAGCTGATTTTGGAGTCAATCCCAAAACTTTAGTAGAGCCCTTCTCAGCCTCTACCCTAGTGGGCAAATCTAGCATAGTCAGATTATGATATTCCAAAAAGCTAGTTCAGCAGATTTAGTCGAATTAGAGATGACTGACTTTGATGTCATCCTTGGTATAGATTGGCTTCATTCCTGCTATGCCAAAGTCAACCGCAGAAATAGAATAATCCATTTCAGTTCCTAAATGAACCCATCCTTGAGTGAAAAGATAGTATATCCGCTTTCAGAGGTCAGCTTATTTCCTACCTTTGGGCAAGAAAAATAATATCTAAGGGATGTGTTTATCATCTTGTTCATTTTAAAGATTCTAGTTCCGAGACACCTAGTCTTGAATCAGTTCCAATTGTAAACCAATATTCAGATGTCTTTCTAGAAGATCTCCCAGGAGTTCCTCCCGAAAGGGAAATAAACTTTGGCATTAATCTTCTTCCAAACACTTAGCCTATTTTTATTTCTCCATACAGAATGACACCTATAGAACTCAAGGAAATGAAAGAATAGTTAAAGGATATCTTAGATAATGAATTCATTAGACCTAACATTTCATCTTGGGGCGCACCAGT
Organism: Capsicum annuum; assembly: GCF_002878395.1. NCBI lineage: Eukaryota > Viridiplantae > Streptophyta > Magnoliopsida > Solanales > Solanaceae > Capsicum > Capsicum annuum. Next base: position 110,312,568 of record NC_061120.1, on the reverse strand, counting down.
TGTAATGCCCCGTATTTTGGGCTACAATATAGACCATAATCTTGATGTGCTGATAATTCCAAAGCCATAAATCCTATGCCAATACGGCATGCTAATTATTTTTGTAGTATTTGAATCCATTCAAGCTTGAATTTATACCATAGGGGTCATTTGACTCAGGGATGAGTTGAAAACTACTTCGATCGATTAAATTTAAGTGGACATTATAACTTGTGTCAACTTATATTGTCCATGATACTTTGTATATGTCGAATTAGAGAGCCTACTACGTGTAAAATGATAGGTTTTCAAGTTAGCTTTCCAACGATACCAATTTTGCTAAAATCAGGCACCCAAACAAGAGGTTATGGCCTTTCAAAGTAATATGTGTCGCCTAACCAATCACACATGGCCACTGGAAAGCATAGGCGATAGTATAGGAGGCACTTATGTAAACATAGGTGATATCATAGGTGGCGCCCATGTAAAGGTTTCAAGTAGCTTAAACACTCCATTTTTGGGGCAAAATGGTCCTTTTTCCACCTTTATTTAGCCCTAAACACAAAATTTAGTTCCGAAAGACCCCAAAATACACCTTCATTCATCAAATTTGCTCAAGAATTCTCCTTAGGGTTCAAAACAAAAACCTAAGCAACTCAAGATTCAATCGGGGGTTTTAGAAACTAATTGCATATTTAGAATCCTCTCAACGTAGGCTTTAAGAAGCACCTAATATTTGTAGTAATCAAGGTACTTAGGGTTATCCTAAAAACTCATGGGTTTAGTTTATGAACATGCATTCTTTTAAATGGGGGTTTTCAATAAAATGCTAATAGCTTTCTTTTGATATAATTTCTAAGTCATTATTTTTAATGTCATGGGAATTGTTTGCCTATATACTTCAATGATTGAAATCATGCATATGTGATTTGAGATTTTCCATGAAAGTTTGATAAATATGAATGATAAAATGCTTTCAAATTCCCATGATAATGTTTTGATACCCCATATTATATTGTGGCCAGTAAAAAAGAGGATGAATTTAAAATGATTATTGTTCACTACTTGTAAATGATGAAGCTGCTTTATTTTTACAGGATTATGCACATATTGATTTGATATTGACGGCTTGTAAGTCCGTATGACGATACCTTATAGAATATGATATGTGATTGAATCAGATGAAAATTGAATGCATTAATTTTACATGAGATAGGTGGATGCCGGAAGAAGACATTTGAGTTTAAGGGCTCATTGCTGGAAACGGTGTTTGACGACATGGAAACTTGCTACCTTGCTTTGTGATCTTCCATACCTGACTTTATGTTTTTCCCAAATTGTGACTATGGTTACGAGCCCTGCTTCGTGATCTTGTGCACTACCATTGGGTTGAGACACCATTCCGTGTGATCTTGTATGTCTTCCCCTCACTTATACTTTAATCTTAGTGGCAACCGAGGCTTGGCAGTTAGTGTAAATATGATATGTAAGGTATTCCACCTAGCTCAGCTGCATTGCCTTATTGTTGAAAACAATTACATTACGCCTATGTGTTTTCAAATAATTTGATATAAAACTGCTTTATAATGGCTCTCAACTATATTTTGCAAATATATTATATTTTGTTTTGATACCTCTACGTACCAGTACTTTTGTATTGACCCCCTTCCCTCCTAGGTTTGGAGGCACAGTGTACGGGTCCAGAAAATTAGTAGATTTCCTCAGATAGATTCGCAGAGTCACTTGGTGAGCCATTTATATTTCGGAAGGCCTGATATCTGGCAGTTTCATTTATCACTTATTATTTTTGGGTCTACTGGGAGCCTTGTCCCAGTTTTCAGACAGATATTTATTTCAGTCATGTAGTAGAGATTTTATAGACGTTATATAGATATTGATTGAGATTGTGGGACATTATTCCCCATTGTTGTTTTCATATGATTCTTGACCATGTTTCCATTATATAATGTATCTTCGCTAATTTTTTTTACATAGGTCATATGCATGATTACCAGAAAGACAGAGGGTGTTCCAGGCCTTCGAGTTTGGGAATGTTCGTCATAGCCAAGGCCCAGATTTGGGTCGTGACCCCAGTCTTATTTGTGCGTAAGAAAGACATTTCTCTCAAGATGTGCATTGATTACCGTCAGCTTAATAATGTTACAGTCAAGAACAAGTATCCACTTCCTTAGCTAGATGACTTACTTGACCAACTTTAGGGTGTCAGTTATTTCTCCAAGATAGACCTCAGATCATGCTACCATCAGCTCATATTTAGAGAATGTGACATCCTAAAGACAGCTTTCCATACTCGGTATGGTCACTTCAAGTTTCTAGTCATGTCTTTTTGTCTTAACAATGCCCCAGCCACTTTCATGGACTTGATGAACCATGTATTCAAGTAGTACTTAGATATGTTTGTCATAGTCTTCATACATGATATTCTGGTCTATTCCTGCACTGTGTCCGATCATCCAGACTATCTCAGAATAGTACGTTCGACCCTCAGAGATCGCCAATTATTAGGAAAATTTAGTAAGTGTGAAGTTTTGCTAAGATTAGTAGCATTGCTTGTCCATATTGTTTCCAATGATGGCATTAGAGTTGATTCTCAGAAGGGCAAAGCGATATGAAACAGGGCTTGCCCTATCTATCTATCAAATATCAGGAGTTTTTTGGGTTTGCCTTGCTATTACAGGCAGTTTATCAAGGGATTTTACTCTATTGCATCTCCTATATCTAGATTGACTCAGAAAAAGGTCAAGTTTCAGTGATGAGATTTTTACGATAATAGTTTTCAAGAGTTAAAGACTCGACTCACCTCAGCTCTAGTTCTGGCTTATCCAGATGGTTCAGATGGGTTCGTAGTTTATTGTGATGCATCCAGAGTGGATTTACGTTGTGTCCTCATACAGTATGGTAAGTTCATACCCTATGCCTCCAGACATTTAAATCCCCATGAGAAGAATTATCCTACTCATAATCTTGAGTTAGCAGCCGTAGTATTTGCCTTGAAGATTTAGAGGCATTATATATATGGAGTTCATGTAGATGTCTTCACAGATCATAAGATTCTTCAGTATGTCTTTTCTCTGAAAGATCTGAATCTTCGTCAAAGAAGGTGGTTAGAGCTCTTGAAAGATTATGATATGAGTGTCCTTTATCATCTGGGCAAGGCTAGTATTGTGGCCGACACTCTCAGTAGACTCTCCATAGGTAGTGTTTCTCAAGTTGAGGATAGCAAAAACAAGATAGCTCAAGAAATCCATCAACTTGCCAGACTAGGTGCTTTCTTAGTTAATTCTTCAGAGGGTGGTGTATGTGTTAAGAACAGTTTAGAATCATCTGTAGTTTCTGAGGTAAAAGAAAAACAAGAAAGAGATCCTAGCCTTGTCAAGGTAAAAGAGTCAGTTCAGGATCAAAAAGTAGAGGTTTTCGCCCAAGGGGGAGATGGTGTTCTTCATTGTCAAGGTCATCTGTGTGTTCCAGGTGTAGATGGCTTGAAGAAGTGAATTCTTCCAGATGCTCATGGTGCGCGATAGTCTATTCATTCAATGGCCATTAAGATGTATTGCGACTTGTGGGAGACCTACTAGTGGAGTGGAATGAAGAGAGATATTGTAGAGTTTGTGGCTAAGTACTCTATATGTTAGCAAGTTAAGATAGAGCATCAAAAGCCTAGTGGTTCTATGTAGGAGTTAACCATTCCTACTTAGAAGTAGGAAGAAGTGAACATGGATTTCTTGATGGGTTTGCCTTGAACTCGTCATCAACATAATTTAGTTTGGGTCATCATAAACAGAATGACCAGGTCATCTCATTTCCTTCCAATTCATACCTCTTATGTAGTCAAGGATTATGCCAAAATATACATCAATGAGTTGGTTAGATTACACGATGTTCCATTATCTATCATCTCAGATAGAGGTACCCAGACCACTTTATACTTCAGGAAAGCATTCCAAAAGGGTCTTGGTACCCAAGTTTATCTTAGAACAACTTTTCATCCTTAGACAGATGGTCGATCATAAAGGACCATTCAGACGCTTGAAGATATGATAAGGGCGTGTACAATCGATTTTAAGGGAAGTTGGGATAACCACTTGGCTTTGATTGAGTTTGCATAGAACAATAGCTATCATTCAGTATTAAAATGGCTCTGTTCGAAGCTCTCTATGGTAGGAGGTACAGATCTCCAATCGGGTGGTTTGAAGTTTATGAGGCATCAGTCATAGGGCCTGACTTAGTATTCGACACCTTAGAGAAAGTCCAGTTGATCAGAGAAAGACTTTTGGCTACTCAGAGTCGACAGAAGTCCTATATAGATGTGCACAGAAAGGATCTCGAGTTCGAGATTAGTGACTATGTCTATCTAAAGATCTCTCCAATAAAGGGAGTGAAGTGGTTCAGCAAGAAGGGAAAGCTCAGTCCCCGACATTTTTGTCCCTTCAAGATTCTCAGTCGTTATGGCAAGGTAGCTTATGATATCAAATATCTTTCAGACTTAGCTTCAGTTCTCCAATCTTTCATGTCTCTTTTCTCAAGGAGTTCATAGGTGATCCATCAGTCGTGGTGCCCACTCATAGAATTGACGTTCAGAAGAGTCTCTCCTATGAGGAAGTTCCAATAAAAATTCTAGACTATCAGACACATAGTCTGAGGAACAAAGAAGTCCCTCTAGGTAAAGTTCTTTGGCGAAATCAGTCTGTTCAGGGAGCAACTTGGGAAGCAGAAGAAGGCATGCGTACCATGTATCCTCACCTCTTCTATACCAATCTAGGTGAAGTTTAAGGCAACAATTCTCCTTTAGCTTGTTTAGTTTCCCGTTCAGTATTCTATATAACTTGGTATTCAGTTCATGCTCATATTTCATCACAAATCTGGTATCAAGTACCATTGCATATTCAGTCATGCATTCATGTTTCAGTTCAGTGTATAATCATCCATCAAATATCCATTCTCATTGGGAGAACTCAGTTATCAGAAATCTCAGTTATACATTCATCAATTAGTTACTGATGCATCAGTCATGTATGTCCAGTATGATACGTTTAGCTTATCAGTC
>NC_061120.1:110291803-110304524 GCF_002878395.1 Capsicum annuum | reverse complement strand
GGGCATATTGTGTCTAATGAGGGAATAAAAGTTGATCCCCAAAAAGTTGAGGTAGTGAGAAAATGGCCCATACCTATAACTCCAATCGATATTTGGAGCTTTTTTGGTTTGGCAGGGTACTATAGAAGATTGGTAGATAATTTTCCTCTATAGCGACTCCACTTACTAAGTTGACACAAAAAAAGGTAAAGTGTGTGTGCTCTGACTCCTGTGAGAATAGTTTTGAGAAGTTGATACACAATTTTACAACTGCTCCTATTTTGACTCTTTTGAAAGGTACAAAGGGTTTTGTTGTGTACTATAATGCATCCCATGTGTGACTTGGGTGCGATATTATGCAGCACAGTAAGGTGGTGGCTTACGTATCTAGACAGTTTAACGTGCAAGAGCAAAATTAACCTACGTATGAATTGGAATTTGCGGTTCTAGTATTCACACTTAAGAAATGGCGACACTATCTTTATGGAGTACATGTTGATATATTTACTGACCACAAGAGTTTACAGTATGTTTTCTCATAGAAAGAATTGAACCTCAGGCAGAGGCATTGGTTGGAGCTTTTGAAGGATTAGGATATGAGCCTGAACTATCATCCTGGAAAGGCGAATGTGGTAGCTGAAGCCCTTAGCAGATTATCCATAGACAGTCTTTCTTTTGTTGAGAAAGAGAAGAGGGAAATGGTGATGGATATTCACCGACTTGCAAATATAGGAGTTCGACTTTTAGTTTTTGAAGATGGGGGAGTAGTTGTTCATGAGGTAGGTAAATCTTCCCTTTGTGCTAAAGTGAAAGATAAGCAGGCCAAATATCCCATCTTGATGCAAATTAAGAAAGATGTAGGTCAACAGAAGGTGATGACTTTTGAAATTGGTGGTAATGAAATTTTGAGATACCAAGGTAGGCTGTGTGTTCCAATTATGGATGGTCTGCGAGAGAGGATCATTAGCGAAGTGCACACTTCAAGGTATGTTGTTCACCCATGCACTACTAAAATGTACCATGATCTTAAGACTATATATTTGAGGAATACTATGAAATGTGATGTGGTTGACATTGTTTCCAAGTGTTTGAATAGCCAACAAGTTAAAGTGGAACATTTGAGTCCAGGTGGTACATCCCAGGAGATACCCTTGCCTCAATGAAAGTGGGAGATAATCAATATGGATTTTACTACGGGACTTTCGAGGTCCCAAAACAAGTAAGATTCTATTTGGGTAATTGTGGACCAGCTTACCAAGTTAGCTCACTTTTTGCCCATGAGCTCTAACTATTCAGGGGATGATTATGCCAAGATGTACATTGAGGAGATAGTTCATTTGCATGGGGCACCTGTATTCATTATATATGGCTGAGGTATGCAATTCTCTTCGAAGTTTTAGAAATCTTTTTCAAAGGGGTTTAGGTACCCAAGTAAACCTAAGTACGAATTGCCACGCTCAGACAGATGGGCAAGATGAGTGCACCATTTAGACCCTTGAGGATATGTTAAGGGCTTGTGTAATTGACTTCAAAGGTAGTTTGGTTGATCACTTTCCATTGATAGAATTTACGTATAATAAAGCTACCATGCCAGTATTAAGATGGCACCTTTTGAAGCATTGTATAGGAGAAAAAGGATGGTATGAAGTGGGTAAAACATGGTTATTTGGGCCTGATCTTGTTCATCAGGCAATGGAGAAAGTGAAAACCATTAGAGAATGAATCAAAACATCTCAGATTCGACAGAAATCCTATGTTGATATTAGAAGAAGGGAGTTAGAATTTGAGTTTGGTAATTGGGTGTTTCTAAAAATCTCTCCTATCAAGGGAGTTATGCAATTTAGGAAAAAGGTAAAGTTGACTCCTCGATATAGAGGGCCATAAAAGATTTTGAGAAAGATAGATGAGGTAGATTATGAGTTAGAGTTTCCTGTAAGTATGGCTTTGGTCCATCCCATATTTCATATATCAATGTTGAATAAGTGTATTGGAGATTATTCTTTAGTGTTACCCGTAGAGAATATCAATATGATAGACTCTTTGGTTTATGAGGAGGAACCCATTACTATTCGAGAGCGTCAGGTCCTAAAGTAGAGGAGTAAGGAAATAGTTTTGGATAAGTTGTTATGGAAAAATGAGTAAGTTGAAGAAGCTACTTGGGAATCAGAAGATGATATGCGGTCTAGATACTTAAACCTTTTAGATCTGGTGAATGATAAAATGGAAGGTACAATCTTTCCCTTTTTCTTTCTATGCCCTTAGTAAGCTTGAAGTCGTGCTTGTATGTGTTTTGCGTCATCATTCGAGAATTAATGATCCCAAGGGGGGGATAATGTAACACCCCACAAAAGTCCTCCATATGTTATCTCTTAGTAGCATGCTTATAGAGTTGAAAACATGAAAATTTTTCAAAGGGTCAAAAGGACTTAGTCTCATTTTGAGCTCCAAATCTTTGATGAGTTATTTATGACCTTCCCGACCTCTAAAAGTTAATGCTTAAGCTGATTCGCGATGGGGCAAGTCGATAGTACATCTCCGATAATTTTAGCTTTTTTGGGATGTACTTAGACCTTGTTTGGTATCCCAAAATAGTGGACTAACGTGATCTTGGCACGCTGCATCGCCCGTCATATTTGTAAATTTTATGCAGGAACTGCCAAGAAAAAAGTATTGAGGCTTGGCGCGATTAGGGAGCGATGCATTGGGTATCGTATTGATGGCATCGACGCACTTCGTCGCCTATCGTGTCGATGCCCAGTTGTTTTATTTTTTAAAATCCGAATCCAAGGGGGAATTTACTTATTTTCCCCACCCCTTTTTATCCTTAACACGTGATTATACTCCCAAATCACCACTTTATTGATATTTTCCTCAACATTAATCAAGGATACTCCTTAGGGTTTCAACCTCAAAAAATCCAAAGGAACTCGAGATTTAACTGCTAATTCTCGAAATTAATTCAAGAATTGGAATTTTCAACCTGAATGCTTAAGGATTCATCCATTAGAAACACCAATAGAATCCCAAAAACAAACATTCATCCAAAATTCATAGCCTAAGGTAGTAGGGTTTATCTAAAACTACATGGGCTTATGGAAACACTTGAATATGATTTAAGGTGTATCAAGCATGAATTTATATAGAGGTTTTGGAATCTATGTTTTAAATTATGCATTCTGAATATTTCGATGCTATTTTTAATTTAGCCTTTAGGCCTTTCTCCTTAAATTGATTTATACTCATATGTATATGCATGAAATTGAGTTTTTAAGATTGATTGAGAGTATAATTATGAAGTCCCTCTCTTGTGATGAATTGAAGTTTATGATCTTGTCAGGAATGATTTGAAATGTATATTTTATGGTTTGAAAGTGGTTATCTTAATATCAATAGTATTTGAACATAGTTTAGAGATGATGAGAGGGATTTTTTTGATACAACTATATCCTTGTTTTAAAGAGAAAGAATTGCATGTGATTGAGAACTTTGATATGACCATCTTGTGTATTTGAAATGTTGAAAAAGAGAGTTTCTTGCATATGTTTACATGATTGTTAAGAAAGAGTTTTGTGAAATGATTTATTGATATGGTGGTCCCAAACCTTATGTTTTGAAAGTAGAGAATTATAATATGCTATTAATGGCTTAGAGACGCGGCTTTCAAGTCAACGGTATGATGATACCATATAAACGTATTCCATAACGGAGCTAGAGTTTTCAAAGTTTGATTTCATAGAATACATGTTTTAAAGAGTTAAAAATAGGCATAAAGAGGGTTACATGGTTACCCGAAGAAGGCACGAGTCAATCGACTCATTGCCTAAAACTGTGTTTTGCCGATATGGGTATATTATTATTAAACGCTGGCAATGGCCTTGTAGTGTAGTAGAGAAAGAGACTCCGACCCTTTCGGAAAACTTAGGTTGGGGGCTTGGCTGCCGAGTTAATGGCAGATTCCATATAGCCCGTGGAATTTCAGCTTTGTAGGCTATACCACCTAGTGCAAAAGTAAAATAAAGAGTGTCACAGATTTTAGATTATTTTATAGAGTCATTTAAATATGCCCATGTGATTCTTACTATATGATATATTCATGAACTATTTTAAATTTCTCTCACATATGTGGAATAAATATTATTATTTTGGATTTGATCTGCATACTAGTACAACTATATTGACCCCTACCTTTAAGGGTCTAAGGCTTAATCTAGAGGTCTGGCTAAGCAGTAGAGATTTTAGAGAGAAGAGACTATTTAGTGGTGAGCCTTCTCTATTCCTGAACGCCTTTTTATTTTAGACTATGTTATTTATTTTTATTTGGGTCCACTGGGGGCCTTGTCCCAAATTCAGATAGTGGTCATTCTAGCATATAATAGAGATTTTGTAGACTAGTGTATAGGTTGTATAGAGTTTTTGGGTTTTAATTCTTTATCATTAAATTGAGTTTAGAGTATGACCATGATTCCGTATTAAGTTGTATTTCCACATCTTATTTTATTATATAAATATTATGCATGACTACTAGATAGAGAATGGCATCCAGGCATTTTTGGTTTGGAGTGCTCATCACTACTAGGACCTCGATTCGAGTTGTGACAGATGCCATGGAGTAATGTAAGAAAAAACAAAAATCTACCTAGCACAAGAAACAATAGAAAATCAAATTCCAAAAATACTGAATACACCAAATTTCTCCCTACCCTAGTCGTACCTTAGATAGGATCCACTAGGCCAACTTAGGGTATCTTACAACTTAATAACATACTACTCGTACCCTATCATCTGACTAGTATGATACCTAGTCATACCATAGATATAAACTAACCCAACTACACTGATTAACATATGAGAGAGAAGGTACTAAACCGTATCTTAGTATACAAAAAGTATGCTCAAACTATACCTTGTCCAAAAATATAAACATAGGAAATTTTCTAAGGATCCAAAGGCAAGGTGTTTCACTAGGTGCTTGTTCTCAATCTTTTAACTATTGGCATTCTGGTAATTTTTCTCCTACCCCATTTAACCCCCACGACTTAAAACCCTCGTAGGGACTTCATTGGCATACAATTAACACTCAAAACACTCTATCAAGCACTATAAATTCTCCAAGGTTAAAATACTTAGGTTTTCTATGAGGTTGGGCATCTATGGACTTAAGGGTTGATTTCTCTTTTTATTTTAGGAATGCTACTTTTCCCCAAATCTTTATTTATGAAAAGCATGTGTTTTAAATATTTGAAATTATATGGAATTGAATGTGGTTTTGTTATTGTTGAGAGTTTTAGAATGTTTGATTCCTTAATACTTTTCCAATGGTTTTCATAAGTTAATCATGCCTTGAATTAAATATTTTTGAACTAATGGGGTGCATGGGTTTTGGAATTTAAATGAGGGGTTGAAGTAATCCCCCAAATTGATATTTTAAACTTTGACTTGGTTTTGAATAATTAAGTTCCCTTACTCCACTTGTGTAATTAGATTTGAATTGAGAAATTGTCACTTGGTTTGACCTACCCAATAATGATATTTCATTGCATAAATGGTTAAAATATGAACATGGATTTTGAAGGCCTTGTTGAATATATTTGTTTTAATGAAAAAAGGTGGTCGAGGCATTCCCCTAAGTAAATGTGTTTGTTGTGGCATAGAGTTAAGCTTGAAAGTGTAAGGGCATGAAAATACCCATAGTGTGCTTTAATGGTTAAATCATTTGTTGAATAAATAGGTTATCTGAAACTTGGTTTAATTTATGTTTAATGGGGGTTATGTATCTAGGTCGTGAAGGTGTTGGTCTTGGATGACTTACACAGGAAACTCATGTTTGCCGATGTGAGGTTTGGTCTTGATGGTCGTGTGAAAATTTCATACTATTAATATAATTGTATATTGGATTGACGTAGGTTGAGGCATTTCTTGGTCTTCTTTGATACCTTCGGTTCATGCGGCTATGACACATTAGGGACCTTTAAGTAAGGAGAGCTGAACCCATATAGCCTGTGGGTGTCTGTTTATGGCGATTGAGCTACATAGTCCAGGAAAAATATTTTACTTTATGATAAGACTTGTCCCCTTTTCCCGACATGACATATTTATATAATTACATGACAATGTGCATTATATTTAAATGATATTTGAATTGTGGATCATCAAATTATTTTATCTCCTATCCCTTAATTACATGCTATTGCTCAATCCAATTACCACTCCAAATGTTTTATCCCCTCAAGATGCAGACAACTGAGATACTTCTACTTTTTTTATGAAGTTTTAGGTAGATCAACTCAGTTCATCGGTAGTTTGTGGTGAATTAGTGAGCTTCCATTCTCTGGATGACTTGATCATTCTATTGGTCTCCTTTTATAAATTAGAGTTAAAAAGATCATATTTTCATTGTCTTTGCCAGAGTCTGGGGCATGTTCCAACCTAGATTATTTTTGGATCAGTAGAGGCTTTATGGATATTACTATGGAGTTGAGTATTGGGTATTCATTATTGTTAGTTTAGATTGGTAATTGTTAATAAGTTATTAGTTAGAGGTTATCGATTGTTGTTTATTGACAAACCATAAATATCTTTATGTTTTTAATCATGATATCTTGTTATATAGTTAGAATTCAGTCGTTGCTAGTGTTTGATGATATGTTTAGCTAGGTAAAGGGAGCAGTTGATAACGCTTAGCTTACTCCCACATTTTAAGGAGTAAGGCGGTCGTTACTAATATTCCAACTCATGTTGGGTCGAATCCACACAGAGTGGAATTTAAACTTCAAGAACTATGGGTTCCCTAGTTACTAAAAAGGGTATCCAAAGTGAATGCAAGAATACTCATTTAATGTAAGTTTTGGGGTTTTATTAGGATTTGGGTTGTATCAATCTCGCATTACACTACAAGTAAGAGTAACAGTTTTTATTTAAAATTCAAGATTGGAGGAAATCCTGGGATTATGTCTGCCTAAAGGTATAAAGTGTGTAGGTTATAGATGGTTTAACATGAGATCAAGTTATTGAGCAAGAGATACGCTAGGTCGAAAGTCATTGCAATTTATTTGTCAACCAAACCTCAAAGATTTCACCTACTGGCTCTTTCGAGTGCCTAGCAAGTGTGCCATTCACAGTCACCAAAAACCTCAATGGAGCATCCCTGTTTCTAGAACAATGTCCATAACTGTACACTCTATTTACACTTATTTCTGAGATTGCAAAAGGTAGCAAACAACATACTTAACTATCCATCATTTCCTTCTACCCCTACAGCCCTTGTTCATTGTTGATATGGGTTCTCATAGGTTCTCCTCACCCCTCACTCAAAGATGGTGAAAGTTTTCTACAGTTTGGGGTTTTCACCCATCTAACCCATTTAGTGAGTAGGAGTTTTCACCCAGAAATTCCAACTATTAAGCGTCAAGTAATGTTGGAATCCATAATCAACAACTAAAAATCATGTAAACACATCAACACCCATACATAAATATACTTTAGTTCGACATAATCCCATGACTAATATATTTAGCTACTCATGAAGAATTTAGATAATGATACACCATCATATGGGTTGTTTAAAGAATCCATCCTTGACAAATACTATAGATTCAAGTCTCCAAAGTTTTTCACAAATTTTTACTAATTTAGGGTTCTTGTTTCAAATTCAAAAATTTCTATTAATAAAGCAATACCCCAAAAAATAAAGGGTTTTACACTATAAAAGGATTTGGATTGAGCTAAGTGAATTTACAAAACTTCCCTGGACAATAATTTTCACTTAGCCGTGATCGCATGAGCTTTCTGTGATTGTGGCTAATGGAACTATGGTGGTGCTTCAGCAATCGCATTCTGTTGATCCTATTGACTGACTGCAACCGTGGTATATGAGCCACAGTCATAGTAACTGAGGCTGATGACTACACCAGGTCTTTATCTTCACTCATTTGCTTTCATTTGATCTCTTTTAGCTATAATCTACATCTTTCTTCTCACCAACTCTATTCCTGAAAAAATGTGGATATAAGTGCATTTAACAATGATTATGCCTCTTTTATTTGTACAAAACATGGTAGTATGTATGAATTTTGAGAACAAATGAGTGGAAAAATCACACTCATCAACACCTCTAACATAAAACCTTGCTTGTCCTAAAGAAACACCACCCCTTATCATAAGAAAATATCACATGTACGCTCGCATTCTATTACCCAGTGATATGATGACTTTAACTTAATTACTACCACAATAAGTTCTTCATACATTGTCAAAAATTACTTTAACGATACCCTTCATTATCAAATGGAATATTGAAGGATTCAATAGACTTTAAGGAGAAACCATGGGAAAACTACAACTAGTCTAGAAATGACTCACTTTTTGACTTCAGCCATATTATACTCCCCTTTGTCTCATTTTTTCAAAGATGATAATATCACCCACCTCAACTTTTTCACATGCATCCTCACAAGAAAAAAAATTTTGCACCCCAAGTTATCAACCATGCAACAAGAAATTTAAGAGCAAACACTTTCTCTCCCAAGAAATTTTAATGCTAATAGGTTTGCGCCTATTTTCAATAACCTCTAAAATGACCACATTTGGTTGGGAATAATGAAGAGCTTTCTGATCTAGTAATGTATGTTTAGGGTAGGTTTGGATATGAATTTAGAACAAGAAGGCTAAACCCTCCATGAAGTTCTATGTCACACTCTTTTCACTATTGATATTGGGCCACTTCTTTTCTTTCACTGTTGTGCCTACATTGTCTTTGTTGGTTCAGCTACTTTCTCTTAACTTCTCTCTCTATTTTTGTGTGAATAATTCGTGCATTTCTTTCATTTTTTGGATCCTTTATTTCTTATAAATTATTTTTCTTTATTTGCTTAAGCTCGTTGGCACTTTCTAATGACTTTGTGGCCAAACGAAAACTCTTTCAATTTTCACAACCCTAAATTTGGATTTCAGCCTCAATTGGTATTCTTATGTTTAAGAAGGATATGGTTAAAGAGAGGAATTATAAAAGGGTCACGAATTTTAATGTGTTTTTCGAAGAAAGGTCCAATGGCTTAATGTGGGTGACTAGGGATAACTCCTGTGTATTTGTAGGCTTTTTTTTGCTAAAGTGGCTTCCAATGTCACAAAGATAACCTAGGATCATTTTACTAACAAAATAAAATCAAAATTTATCCTTGAGAGATTAATGGGGAAAGTTGTAGATAGTACAAGTACACATGAGATATAGACAAAAAAGTTCCCACAAATGGCATGCAAATCTCATCGTTGGGGATCAATAGTTCCTTCCACTTGAGAAAAAAAATAAAGTACCAACTAATTTTTCCTAAGTCACTTTCAGAGTCTTAAAAGGAAAAAAAGGTTTGTTACAGTGTTGCTCACGTCTATGCCCTTGAATTATTAAAATTAATTGGACGGAGGGAGCTGTTTATTTTAGGTCTTCACCACATATAATTTTCTAACCATGGAAACAACCTAAGATCTTGTCTAACATTGTGGCTTTAATATGGGCTCATCACCCATATGGCTATTCAAACTGTTCCAATAGGTATGAATGCTATCCCAAATCAACAATGCCATGGGTACTCAGATTTTCCCTGAATTGGTGACCTTCATGCCATAGGTACTCAGACTTCCCCTACATCGATGGTTAAAATCCTAATCATGAAGCTTTCGTATTAAGACTGTCATCACTCAGTCTATCATAGGGAAAAGCTCATCAAATAAAAAAATAAAGCAACATCAAGGAACAAAGTAAATAATCCATAGAAATGCGGGAACCATCAAAGTGCCCGAATATTACTACCAAAACAAAAAAAATTAGAATCATCCAAAAGAGCAGAAAAATATGTAGAAGTTTCAATAATACAGGCCCAAATCAAATGAATACCAAGATAGGCACCCCAAACTAAAATAGTAGCAGTGTCCCAATTGCATAAATATTTAACGATAAAAGTGATAAGGGTGCTTACTGAGACCGAATCAAGGGATTATGTCACTCTCAGACTTTGCATCATCATCAATATCTTCAGGATTGGACCACTCAGCAGGGGCCTCAACCAATCTCTACCTGGGAGGAAGGAATCGATCTCGGGGTTTTAGAACCTTCTAGAAGACGTTCACCCCCTTACATATCTTGATAAAGAAAACTTCCCTCTTATTTTATATTATGACCATCTTTTCATGTACAATCCAAAGATCTTGATGTGACTCCACAAAAGATGAGTAGGCTTTCTCAATCCTAGCAGTGGTAGCTTCCTGCTTCTTTTGGTCATCTTTGTACTTCTCATAGTCCTACTATAACATATATGAATAACAAGTGGTGGAGGGATCTCCCGGTCCCTGGGGATAACTAGAGACAAGTTCCTTGATGGCTATAATATCAATAACAATATTCTTAAGAATAACGATAGTGGATGATCTATGAAACTCAGGCTCAGTGCATGCTAAATTCTCCAACTTGATCTTTCTCTTCTTGCCTTTACCAGGTATGCCCTCTTCTGGAATTATCAATGGGTAGATGGTGGTTCCGGAGCACACCTAAGTATGTTCAACATACTCATCAACCCCCGCTCTCCTGCAAAGCTTAGTAATCAAAGAGGGTAAGAAGAGATGCATACCTCCTTGGTCCTTGAAGTGGTCCATTTCATTGACCATAAGCAGACCAATATCCAAACGAATGCCATCTAGAATGCAGGAAAAAAACAATCACATAGATATGGGACTTCTATCACGTGGGTGATAGGGGAGGCTCGGATATATATAATGTGTAACCAAATTCGATCCTCAGAAGTAAAGTCATTCATGACTATATTGCTTTTTGGTTTCTTCCAAGAGACTTCTTTTTTGAGACACAATATATCTACCAACCAAATTCCCAACTTATACCTTTTTTATTTGATTTCCCCCTTGTCTGCATTTGGGAGCCCTTAAACATCATTTATTTTCTCCGCCTCAAAGCGCTCTATTTTTTCCTGGATCTTAATAGTCATTTTGGGTGGATCCGAGGAAGAAACTTCGATAATCTTGGCATAGAATTCATGGAACCATTGCTCGTTTGCATTGCATGGATCTTGGGAAAAACACCTCCACTCTATTTTATCATACTTGTCATGAACTTTCAGAATCTTTTTTGGCACACTGTACAAGCTAATTCCTCTCTCTTGGAGCAACTTTATCATTAAAAGATCACTATAGTAATGAGTGTGGCACTCTAGTGCCATGAATCTGATGTGATCATAATTTTTCATGAGATTGTCCTAAAAGCACTAGACACATATGACATTAATCAATGAAAATTTTACATATAAACTATGCGGCATTGTTCACCAAAGCTCATTGGATAGGAACTGGGTGGTGTTTGGCTAAAAATTGGAGGTGCAGGATTTTTGGCATGGCAGCAAAGTAGCCTTGGTTACCGCGATCGCGGACTATAACTGCGTTTGTGTTACTGCATTGCGGTCCTATGACCATGATCACAATAATTGAGGTTGATTTCATACTAGCTTTCCATGTTAAAAATTTCCCAATTTCTAAGCTGTAGACATGTTTTACAATAGTTATTAACATTAAGATGAATAAACAAGACTATTAGGTGCTCGATTATGCCCTTCAAATGCAAAAACCATTATTGAATATTTATTTGGGTAATATATCAAACACTTGGTGTTCACATTCCATTTTTCAACATTTCACACAAATTTTTGGGTACTCAAGATTTTCCCACTTATTTGTACACCATATTCTAGCAACTAAAACCACTCAAGTACCAAGTACGAAAATATGGAAGCATGATAATCAAAGATTTAGGCCCTCTCTACATCATGAATTATATGGCCTATTTTTAAAAATCAAAGCATGGATTCATGTAACCTACCAGATTTTTGATACAAAAGGGATGCAGGGATGTTGTTGGACAACTCACTAACTAGGCCAGAATTTAATCCAATTAGAGAGTAAAATTTGAAAAGAGAGTGTAATGGAAATGGGGAAATCAGCATTGGTCATATAACTTAAGTGACTGCAGTTGTAGTAAAGTTCACAAGATAACGGATACACGAATTGCTGCAATCACAACCAAGGGATCACGATCATGATAACTGAGATCATTTCTGCTTCTTATTTTCCTCTATTCAGCTCAATTCACAACTTGATAGATTTTCCCCTGTTCAATTTTCATTGGAAAAATTTCACACTTTCTCCCATTTAAAGCTCATCCAATGCACTCTATAATTCCACAAATGCATGGGTTACTGAAATACCAAAACCAAAATCTATGCTACAACATTATAAATAAAGTATATGATCCATATTTGTGTAACTTGTGGGTTGCTCTCCACATAGAGACTTAGTTAACCTCATGCATGACGCCTTTCTTCTTCCATTCTAAAGGTGGGTCCTAAAGCCCCCCTTCATTCACCTCCTAAATCTCAATATCAACTATGGACACAACTTGAAGCTCACAGATTGCTTCTTCATCATATAAACCTTAAAAGAGACTACATCCTCTTCCAACCTAAACTTTATTTCCCCTATTTCTAAGTTGACAATGACCCTTCCGGTGGATAAGAATAAATGAACAAGGATTATGGGCACCTTTTGGTCTATTTCATAGTAAAAAACCATAAAGTTCACTAGAAGTATAAACTTTTCCACTTTGACTAGGATATCAAATAAAATCCCCACCGGTCTCTTGATTGACCGATCTAACATCAAGAGTTTTATAGATATCGAGGTTGGGGCATCA